>NC_134825.1:158624311-158859952 GCF_004210375.1 Tachypleus tridentatus | reverse complement strand
TATATTTATAAAATTCATGTTTAAAGAGTGATTAACCAGAAGACAGTGTACATATATATTTATAAAATTCATGTTTAAAGAGTGATTAACCAAGACAGGTACATATATATTTATAAAATTCATGTTTAAAAAGTGATTAACCAAGACAGGTTACATATATATATTTATAAAATTCATGTTTAAAGAGTGATTAACCAAGACAGGTTACATTATATTTATAAAATTCATGTTTAAAGAGTGATTAACCAAGACAGGTTACATATATATTTATAAAATTCATGTTTAAAGAGTGATTAACCAAGACAGGTACATATATATTTATAAAATTCATGTTTAAAGAGTGATTAACCAAGACAGGGTATGTATATATATTTATAAAATTCATGTTTAAAGAGTGATTAACCAAGACAGGGTTTATATATATTTATAAAATTCATGTTTAAAGAGTGATTAACCAAGACAGGTTACATATATATTTATAAAATTCATGTTTAAAGAGTGATTAACCAAGACAAGTTACATATATATTTATAAAATTCATGTTTAAAGAGTGATTAACATGTTTAAAGAGACAAGTACATATATTTATAAAATTCATGTTTAAAGAGTGATTAACCAAGACAGGTTACATTATATATATTTATAAAATTCATGTTTAAAGAGTGATTAACCAAGACAGGTTACATATATATTTATAAAATTCATGTTTAAAGAGTGATTAACCAAGACATGTTTAAAGAGTGATTAACCAAGACAGGTTACATATATATTTATAAAATTCATGTTTAAAGAGTGATTAACCAAGTCACATATATATTTATAAAATTCATGTTTAAAGAGATTAACTGAGACCAATACATATATATTTATAAAATTCATGTTTAAAAAGTGATTAACCAAGACAGGGTACATATATATTTATAAAATTCATGTTTAAAGAGTGATTAACCAAGACAGGTTACATTATATTTATAAAATTCATGTTTAAAGAGTGATTAACCAAGACAGGTTACATTATATTTATAAAATTCATGTTTAAAGAGTGATTAACCAAGACAGTGTATGTATATATTTATAAAATTCATGTTTAAAGTGATTAACTGAGACAGAGTACATATATATTTATAAAATTCATGTTTAAAGAGTGATTAACCAAGACAGGTTACATTATATGTATAAAATTCATGTTTAAGAGTGATTAACTGAGACCAAGTACATATATATTTATAAAATTCATGTTTAAAGAGTGATTAACCAAGACAAGTACATATATATTTATAAAATTCATGTTTAAAGAGTGATTAACCAGAGACCAAGTATATATATTTATAAAATTCATGTTTAAAGAGTGATTAACCAAGACAGGGTATGTATATATATTTATAAAATTCATGTTTAAAGAGTGATTAACCAAGACAGGTTACATATATATTTATAAAATTCATGTTTAAAGAGTGATTAACCAAGACAGGTTACATTATATTTATAAAATTCATGTTTAAAGAGTGATTAACTGAGACTAAGTACATATATATTTATAAAATTCATGTTTAAAAGTGATTAACCAAGACAGGTCACACATATATTTATAAAATTCATGTTTAAAGAGTGATTAACCAAGACAGTGTAAGTATATATTTATAAAATTCATGTTTAAAGAGTGATTAACCAAGACAGGTTACATTATATTTATAAAATTCATGTTTAAAGAGTGATTAACCAAGACAGGTCACATATATATTTATAAAATTCATGTTTTAAAGAGTGATTAACCAAGACAGGTTACATATATATTTATAAAATTCATGTTTAAAAGTGATTAACCAAGACAGGGTATGTATATATTTATAAAATTCATGTTTAAAGAGTGATTAACCAAGACAGGTTACATATATTTATAAAATTCATGTTTAAAGAGTGATTAACTGAGACCAAGTACATATATATTTATAAAATTCATGTTTAAAGAGTGATTAACCAAGACAGGTTACATTATATTTATAAAATTCATGTTTAAAGAGTGATTAACCAAGACAGGTCACATATATATTTATAAAATTCATGTTTAAAGAGTGATTAACTGAGACAGGTACATATATATTTATAAAATTCATATTTAAAAGTGATTAACCAAGACAAGTTACATACACATATGTATTTATAAAATTCATGTTTAAAGAGTGATTAACCAAGACAGTGTATGTATATATTTATAAAATTCATGTTTAAAGAGTGATTAACCAAGACAGTGTACATATATATTTATAAAATTCATGTTTAAAGAGTGATTAACCAAGACAGGTTACATTATATTTATAAAATTCATGTTTAAAGAGTGATTAACCAAGACAGGTTACATATATATTTATAAAATTCATGTTTAAAGAGTGATTAACTGAGACAAGTTACATATATATTTATAAAATTCATATTTAAAAAGTGATTAACCAAGACAGTTACATACATATATATTTATAAAATTCATGTTTAAAGAGTGATTAACCAAGACAGGGTACATATATATTTATAAAATTCATGTTTAAAGAGTGATTAACCAAGACACAGTAAGTATATATATTTATAAAATTCATGTTTAAAGAGTGATTAACCAAGACAGGTTACATTATATATTTATAAAATTCATGTTTAAAGAGTGATTAACCAAGACAGGGTACATATATATTTATAAAATTTATGTTTAAAGAGTGATTAACCAATACAGGTTACATTATATTTATAAAATTCGTGTTTAAATAGTGATTAACCAATACAGGTTGCATTATATTTATAAAATTCGTGTTTAAAGAGTGATTAACCAAGACAGTGTATGTATATATTTATAAAATTCATGTTTAAAGAGTGATTAACTGAGACCAAGTACATATATATTTATAAAATTCATGTTTAAAGAGTGATTAACCAAGACAGGTTACATTATATGTATAAAATTCATGTTTAAAGAGTGATTAACTGAGACCAAGTACATATATATTTATAAAATTCATGTTTAAAGAGTGATTAACTGAGACCAAGTACATATATATTTATAAAATTCATGTTTAAAGAGTGATTAACTGAGACCAAGTACATATATATTTATAAAATTCATTTTAAAGAGTGATTAACCAAGACAGTGTATGTATATATTTATAAAATTCATGTTTAAAAAGTGATTAACCAAGACAGGGTATGTATATATTTATAAAATTCATGTTTAAAGAGTGATTAACCAAGACAGGTTACATATATATTTATAAAATTCATGTTTAAAGAGTGATTAACCAAGACAGGTTACATTATATTTATAAAATTCATGTTTAAAGAGTGATTAACTGAGACTAAGTACATATATATTTATAAAATTCATGTTTAAAAAGTGATTAACCAAGACAGGTCACATATATATTTATAAAATTCATGTTTAAAGAGTGATTAACCAAGACAGTGTAAGTATATATTTATAAAATTCATGTTTAAAGAGTGATTAACCAAGACAGGTTACATTATATTTATAAAATTCATGTTTAAAGAGTGATTAACCAAGACAGGTCACATATATATTTATAAAATTCATGTTTAAAGAGTGATTAACCAAGACAGGTTACATATATATTTATAAATTTCATGTTTAAAAAGTGATTAACCAAGACAGGGTATGTATATATTTATAAAATTCATGTTTAAAGAGTGATTAACCAAGACAGGTTACATATATATTTATAAAATTCATGTTTAAAGAGTGATTAACTGAGACCAAGTACATATATATTTATAAAATTAATGTTTAAAGAGTGATTAACCAAGACAGGTTACATTATATTTATAAAATTCATGTTTAAAGAGTGATTAACCAAGACAGGTCACATATATATTTATAAAATTCATGTTTAAAGAGTGATTAACTGAGACCAAGTACATATATATTTATAAAATTCATATTTAAAAAGTGATTAACCAAGACAAGTTACATACATATATGTATTTATAAAATTCATGTTTAAAGAGTGATTAACCAAGACAGTGTATGTATATATTTATAAAATTCATGTTTAAAGAGTGATTAACCAAGACAGTGTATGTATATATTTATAAAATTCATGTTTAAAGAGTGATTAACCAAGACAGGTTACATTATATTTATAAAATTCATGTTTAAAGAGTGATTAACCAAAACAGGTTACATTATATTTATAAAATTCATGTTTAAAGAGTGATTAACCAAGACAGGTCACATATATATTTATAAAATTCATGTTTAAAGAGTGATTAACTGAGACCAAGTACATATATATTTATAAAATTCATATTTAAAAAGTGATTAACCAAGACAAGTTACATACATATATGTATTTATAAAATTCATGTTTAAAGAGTGATTAACCAAGACAGGGTACATATATATTTATAAAATTCATGTTTAAAGAGTGATTAACCAAGACAGGTTACATTATATTTATAAAATTCATGTTTAAATAGTGATTAACCAATACAGGTTGCATTATATTTATAAAATTCATGTTTAAAGAGTGATTAACCAAGACAGTGTATGTATATATTTATAAAATTCATGTTTAAAGAGTGATTAACTGAGACCAAGTACATATATATTTATAAAATTCATGTTTAAAGAGTGATTAACCAAGACAGGGTATGTATATATTTATAAAATTCATGTTTAAAGAGTGATTAACCAAGACAGGTTACATTATATTTATAAAATTCATGTTTAAAGAGTGATTAACCAAGACAGGTCACATATATATTTATAAAATTCATGTTTAAAGAGTGATTAACCAAGACAGTGTATGTATATATTTATAAAATTCATGTTTAAAAAGTGATTAACCAAGACAGGGTATGTATATATTTATAAAATTCATGTTTAAAGAGTGATTAACCAAGACAGGTTACATATATATTTATAAAATTCATGTTTAAAGAGTGATTAACCAAGACAGGTTACATTATATTTATAAAATTCATGTTTAAAGAGTGATTAACTGAGACTAAGTACATATATATTTATAAAATTCATGTTTAAAAAGTGATTAACCAAGACAGGTCACATATATATTTATAAAATTCATGTTTAAAGAGTGATTAACCAAGACAGTGTAAGTATATATTTATAAAATTCATGTTTAAAGAGTGATTAACCAAGACAGGTTACATTATATTTATAAAATTCATGTTTAAAGAGTGATTAACCAAGACAGGTCACATATATATTTATAAAATTCATGTTTAAAGAGTGATTAACCAAGACAGGTTACATATATATTTATAAAATTCATGTTTAAAAAGTGATTAACCAAGACAGGGTATGTATATATTTATAAAATTCATGTTTAAAGAGTGATTAACCAAGACAGGTTACATATATATTTATAAAATTCATGTTTAAAGAGTGATTAACTGAGACCAAGTACATATATATTTATAAAATTAATGTTTAAAGAGTGATTAACCAAGACAGGTTACATTATATTTATAAAATTCATGTTTAAAGAGTGATTAACCAAGACAGGTCACATATATATTTATAAAATTCATGTTTAAAGAGTGATTAACTGAGACCAAGTACATATATATTTATAAAATTCATATTTAAAAAAGTGATTAACCAAGACAAGTTACATACATATATGTATTTATAAAATTCATGTTTAAAGAGTGATTAACCAAGACAGGGTACATATATATTTATAAAATTTATGTTTAAAGAGTGATTAACCAATACAGGTTACATTATATTTATAAAATTCTGTGTTTAAATAGTGATTAACCAATACAGGTTGCATTATATTTATAAAATTCGTGTTTAAAGAGTGATTAACCAAGACAGTGTATGTATATATTTATAAAATTCATGTTTAAAGAGTGATTAACTGAGACCAAGTACATATATATTTATAAAATTCATGTTTAAAGAGTGATTAACCAAGACAGGTTACATTATATGTATAAAATTCATGTTTAAAGAGTGATTAACTGAGACCAAGTACATATATATTTATAAAATTCATGTTTAAAGAGTGATTAACTGAGACCAAGTACATATATATTTATAAAATTCATGTTTAAAGAGTGATTAACTGAGACCAAGTACATATATATTTATAAAATTCATGTTTAAAAAAGTGATTAACCAAGACAGGGTATGTATATATTTATAAAATTCATGTTTAAAGAGTGATTAACCGAGACAGGTTACATATATATTTATAAAATTCATGTTTAAAGAGTGATTAACCAAGACAGGTTACATTATATTTATAAAATTCATGTTTAAAGAGTGATTAACTGAGACTAAGTACATATATATTTATAAAATTCATGTTTAAAAAGTGATTAACCAAGACAGGTCACATATATATTTATAAAATTCATGTTTAAAGAGTGATTAACCAAGACAGTGTAAGTATATATTTATAAAATTCATGTTTAAAGAGTGATTAACCAAGACAGGTTACATTATATTTATAAAATTCATGTTTAAAGAGTGATTAACCAAGACAGGTCACATATATATTTATAAAATTCATGTTTAAAGAGTGATTAACCAAGACAGGTTACATATATATTTATAAATTTCATGTTTAAAAAGTGATTAACCAAGACAGGGTATGTATATATTTATAAAATTCATGTTTAAAGAGTGATTAACCAAGACAGGTTACATATATATTTATAAAATTCATGTTTAAAGAGTGATTAACTGAGACCAAGTACATATATATTTATAAAATTAATGTTTAAAGAGTGATTAACCAAGACAGGTTACATTATATTTATAAAATTCATGTTTAAAGAGTGATTAACCAAGACAGGTCACATATATATTTATAAAATTCATGTTTAAAGAGTGATTAACTGAGACCAAGTACATATATATTTATAAAATTCATATTTAAAAAGTGATTAACCAAGACAAGTTACATACATATATGTATTTATAAAATTCATGTTTAAAGAATGATTAACCAAGACAGTGTATGTATATATTTATAAAATTCATGTTTAAAGAGTGATTAACCAAGACAGTGTATGTATATATTTATAAAATTCATGTTTAAAGAGTGATTAACCAAGACAGGTTACATTATATTTATAAAATTCATGTTTAAAGAGTGATTAACCAAAACAGGTTACATTATATTTATAAAATTCATGTTTAAAGAGTGATTAACCAAGACAGGTCACATATATATTTATAAAATTCATGTTTAAAGAGTGATTAACTGAGACCAAGTACATATATATTTATAAAATTCATTTAAAAAAGTGATTAACCAAGACAAGTTACATACATATATGTATTTATAAAATTCATGTTTAAAGAGTGATTAACCAAGACAGGTTACATATATATTTATAAAATTTATGTTTAAAGAGTGATTAACCAAGACAGTGTAAGTATATATTTATAAAATTCATGTTTAAAGAGTGATTAACCAAGACAGGTTACATTATATTTATAAAATTCATGTTTAAAGAGTGATTAACCAAGACAGGTCACATATATATTTATAAAATTCATGTTTAAAGAGTGATTAACCAAGACAGGTTACATATATATTTATAAATTCATGTTTAAAAGTGATTAACCAAGACAGGGTATGTATATATTTATAAAATTCATGTTTAAAGAGTGATTAACCAAGACAGGTTACATATATATTTATAAAATTCATGTTTAAAGAGTGATTAACTGAGACCAAGTACATATATATTTATAAAATTAATGTTTAAAGAGTGATTAACCAAGACAGGTTACATTATATTTATAAAATTCATGTTTAAAGAGTGATTAACCAAGACAGGTCACATATATATTTATAAAATTCATGTTTAAAGAGTGATTAACTGAGACCAAGTACATATATATTTATAAAATTCATATTTAAAAAGTGATTAACCAAGACAAGTTACATACATATATGTATTTATAAAATTCATGTTTAAAGAGTGATTAACCAAGACAGTGTATGTATATATTTATAAAATTCATGTTTAAAGAGTGATTAACCAAGACAGTGTATGTATATATTTATAAAATTCATGTTTAAAGAGTGATTAACCAAGACAGGTTACATTATATTTATAAAATTCATGTTTAAAGAGTGATTAACCAAAACAGGTTACATTATATTTATAAAATTCATGTTTAAAGAGTGATTAACCAAGACAGGTCACATATATATTTATAAAATTCATGTTTAAAGAGTGATTAACTGAGACCAAGTACATATATATTTATAAAATTCATATTTAAAAAGTGATTAACCAAGACAAGTTACATACATATATGTATTTATAAAATTCATGTTTAAAGAGTGATTAACCAAGACAGGGTACATATATATTTATAAAATTCATGTTTAAAGAGTGATTAACCAAGACAGGGTACATATATATTTATAAAATTTATGTTTAAAGAGTGATTAACCAAGACAGTGTAAGTATATATTTATAAAATTCATGTTTAAAGAGTGATTAACCAAGACAGGTTACATTATATTTATAAAATTCATGTTTAAAGAGTGATTAACCAAGACAGGTCACATATATATTTATAAAATTCATGTTTAAAGAATGATTAACCAAGACAGGTTACATATATATTTATAAATTTCATGTTTAAAAAGTGATTAACCAAGACAGGGTATGTATATATTTATAAAATTCATGTTTAAAGAGTGATTAACCAAGACAGGTTACATATATATTTATAAAATTCATGTTTAAAGAGTGATTAACTGAGACCAAGTACATATATATTTATAAAATTAATGTTTAAAGAGTGATTAACCAAGACAGGTTACATTATATTTATAAAATTCATGTTTAAAGAGTGATTAACCAAGACAGGTCACATATATATTTATAAAATTCATGTTTAAAGAGTGATTAACTGAGACCAAGTACATATATATTTATAAAATTCATATTTAAAAAGTGATTAACCAAGACAAGTTACATACATATATGTATTTATAAAATTCATGTTTAAAGAGTGATTAACCAAGACAGTGTATGTATATATTTATAAAATTCATGTTTAAAGAGTGATTAACCAAGACAGGTTACATTATATTTATAAAATTCATGTTTAAAGAGTGATTAACCAAGACAGGTCACATATATATTTATAAAATTCATGTTTAAAGAGTGATTAACTGAGACCAAGTACATATATATTTATAAAATTCATATTTAAAAAGTGATTAACCAAGACAAGTTACATACATATATGTATTTATAAAATTCATGTTTAAAGAGTGATTAACCAAGACAGGTTACATATATATTTATAAAATTTATGTTTAAAGAGTGATTAACCAAGACAGTGTAAGTATATATTTATAAAATTCATGTTTAAAGAGTGATTAACCAAGACAGGTTACATTATATTTATAAAATTCATGTTTAAAGAGTGATTAACCAAGACAGGTCACATATATATTTATAAAATTCATGTTTAAAGAGTGATTAACCAAGACAGGTTACATATATATTTATAAATTTCATGTTTAAAAAGTGATTAACCAAGACAGGGTATGTATATATTTATAAAATTCATGTTTAAAGAGTGATTAACCAAGACAGGTTACATATATATTTATAAAATTCATGTTTAAAGAGTGATTAACTGAGACCAAGTACATATATATTTATAAAATTAATGTTTAAAGAGTGATTAACCAAGACAGGTTACATTATATTTATAAAATTCATGTTTAAAGAGTGATTAACCAAGACAGGTCACATATATATTTATAAAATTCATGTTTAAAGAGTGATTAACTGAGACCAAGTACATATATATTTATAAAATTCATATTTAAAAAGTGATTAACCAAGACAAGTTACATACATATATGTATTTATAAAATTCATGTTTAAAGAGTGATTAACCAAGACAGTGTATGTATATATTTATAAAATTCATGTTTAAAGAGTGATTAACCAAGACAGTGTATGTATATATTTATAAAATTCATGTTTAAAGAGTGATTAACCAAGACAGGTTACATTATATTTATAAAATTCATGTTTAAAGAGTGATTAACCAAAACAGGTTACATTATATTTATAAAATTCATGTTTAAAGAGTGATTAACCAAGACAGGTCACATATATATTTATAAAATTCATGTTTAAAGAGTGATTAACTGAGACCAAGTACATATATATTTATAAAATTCATATTTAAAAGTGATTAACCAAGACAAGTTACATACATATATGTATTTATAAAATTCATGTTTAAAGAGTGATTAACCAAGACAGGGTACATATATATTTATAAAATTCATGTTTAAAGAGTGATTAACCAAGACAGGGTACATATATATTTATAAAATTTATGTTTAAAGAGTGATTAACCAAGACAGTGTAAGTATATATTTATAAAATTCATGTTTAAAGAGTGATTAACCAAGACAGGTTACATTATATTTATAAAATTCATGTTTAAAGAGTGATTAACCAAGACAGGTCACATATATATTTATAAAATTCATGTTTAAAGAATGATTAACCAAGACAGGTTACATATATATTTATAAATTTCATGTTTAAAAAGTGATTAACCAAGACAGGGTATGTATATATTTATAAAATTCATGTTTAAAGAGTGATTAACCAAGACAGGTTACATATATATTTATAAAATTCATGTTTAAAGAGTGATTAACTGAGACCAAGTACATATATATTTATAAAATTAATGTTTAAAGAGTGATTAACCAAGACAGGTTACATTATATTTATAAAATTCATGTTTAAAGAGTGATTAACCAAGACAGGTCACATATATATTTATAAAATTCATGTTTAAAGAGTGATTAACTGAGACCAAGTACATATATATTTATAAAATTCATATTTAAAAGTGATTAACCAAGACAAGTTACATACATATATGTATTTATAAAATTCATGTTTAAAGAGTGATTAACCAAGACAGTGTATGTATATATTTATAAAATTCATGTTTAAAGAGTGATTAACCAAGACAGTGTATGTATATATTTATAAAATTCATGTTTAAAGAGTGATTAACCAAGACAGGTTACATTATATTTATAAAATTCATGTTTAAAGAGTGATTAACCAAAACAGGTTACATTATATTTATAAAATTCATGTTTAAAGAGTGATTAACCAAGACAGGTCACATATATATTTATAAAATTCATGTTTAAAGAGTGATTAACTGAGACCAAGTACATATATATTTATAAAATTCATATTTAAAAGTGATTAACCAAGACAAGTTACATACATATATGTATTTATAAAATTCATGTTTAAAGAGTGATTAACCAAGACAGGGTACATATATATTTATAAAATTCATGTTTAAAGAGTGATTAACCAAGACAGGGTACATATATATTTATAAAATTTATGTTTAAAGAGTGATTAACCAAGACAGTGTAAGTATATATTTATAAAATTCATGTTTAAAGAGTGATTAACCAAGACAGGTTACATTATATTTATAAAATTCATGTTTAAAGAGTGATTAACCAAGACAGGTCACATATATATTTATAAAATTCATGTTTAAAGAATGATTAACCAAGACAGGTTACATATATATTTATAAATTTCATGTTTAAAAGTGATTAACCAAGACAGGGTATGTATATATTTATAAAATTCATGTTTAAAGAGTGATTAACCAAGACAGGTTACATATATATTTATAAAATTCATGTTTAAAGAGTGATTAACTGAGACCAAGTACATATATATTTATAAAATTAATGTTTAAAGAGTGATTAACCAAGACAGGTTACATTATATTTATAAAATTCATGTTTAAAGAGTGATTAACCAAGACAGGTCACATATATATTTATAAAATTCATGTTTAAAGAGTGATTAACTGAGACCAAGTACATATATATTTATAAAATTCATATTTAAAAAGTGATTAACCAAGACAAGTTACATACATATATGTATTTATAAAATTCATGTTTAAAGAGTGATTAACCAAGACAGTGTATGTATATATTTATAAAATTCATGTTTAAAGAGTGATTAACCAAGACAGGTTACATTATATTTATAAAATTCATGTTTAAAGAGTGATTAACCAAAACAGGTTACATTATATTTATAAAATTCATGTTTAAAGAGTGATTAACCAAGACAGGTCACATATATATTTATAAAATTCATGTTTAAAGAGTGATTAACTGAGACCAAGTACATATATATTTATAAAATTCATATTTAAAAGTGATTAACCAAGACAAGTTACATACATATATGTATTTATAAAATTCATGTTTAAAGAGTGATTAACCAAGACAGGGTACATATATATTTATAAAATTTATGTTTAAAGAGTGATTAACCAATACAGGTTACATTATATTTATAAAATTCGTGTTTAAATAGTGATTAACCAATACAGGTTGCATTATATTTATAAAATTCGTGTTTAAAGAGTGATTAACCAAGACAGTGTATGTATATATTTATAAAATTCATGTTTAAAGAGTGATTAACTGAGACCAAGTACATATATATTTATAAAATTCATGTTTAAAGAGTGATTAACCAAGACAGGTTACATTATATGTATAAAATTCATGTTTAAAGAGTGATTAACTGAGACCAAGTACATATATATTTATAAAATTCATGTTTAAAGAGTGATTAACTGAGACCGGGTACATATATATTTATAAAATTCATGTTTAAAGAGTGATTAACTGAGACCAAGTACATATATATTTATAAAATTCATATTTAAAGAGTGATTAACTGAGACTGGGTACATATATATTTATAAAATTCATATTTAAAGAGTGATTAACCAAGACAGGTTACATATATATATATTTATAAATATTATTATATTTTGTTTTTCTGGAAGTAAGCAGAGAAGTGTTGCCAGCAGGACAGTGTCTCCAACTGATTTAGTTTATTTTAGTTAGTTGTGTGAGTTTATACTGAAAGCATTAGTGAGTCTATTTCAATTAGGTTTATGTTTTGTTTTAAGATATGGCAGTAGACAGCGACACCTAGGATAGTGGAAATTATCATTTTGAAAGCTTTCAATAGATTCTTCTTAAATAAACATCTGTACTGACAAATGCTCCTATCTATTCACTGTTAATCGAGTCCAAAGGATTATCTGACAATGCTGGACCAACGGTGTAAATGCAACGCGAATCGTTAAACTACACGAAATTCATATTCATTGAAGAAACGTGCAGATGAAAGCTTTGTAGTAACACGTAATCAGCTTTAAATTAATTTTTTTTTTGTGGTGGGATTTTTCTTGAGAGGAAGGTAAACATGCGATGAATTAAATTAATATTACTGAATCATTAAACATATATCTAAATAAAAATCTTTATGGTTATTAAATGTAGTTTATAGGATATATATATATATGATTTTAAGAACGTTGTTGTAAGTGTGAAAATGTATATAATATTATATCATGCATTAAAAGGATAATTGAGACTTTGTTTCTTAAATAACTGTGTACTTGAAGAAGTGTTCCTTGTTTTATGGCATTCCTCTTCGGAAAAATTATTGCCATACCGAAAATGTTGAAAGCAATACCTGATTAATAATGGTGGTAACTCTGTTTGCCGAACTGGAACAAAACCAAAACCCATAGATTGCAGAATTTGCAAAGACAATCTCAGGGTCTGTTTATCTGTTACATTATATAATTTTTATTTTTGGAATTGTATTAACAGTAATGAAAGTACAAGTTGCATCAGGAATTTTCGCAAGTCATTGTCCTCATGAGGTTATGGGTCGTTTAATGTTTTTCCGGATATTTTGTATAACTTGTGCTACAAAAAAACAACAGAAAAAGACTTGAAAATTCTTAACCAACCGACAAGTTTGACATACGTGACCATAAAATCGTATTAAGTAAGTGTTATGGAAGAATAGTCATGGTTGTGAACGTAAGACACGTCTTCTGGTTTCAATCTTTTGGGAGTGGTCCTGTTTGGTCTACTCATGGATACTTTAACTTGTAATTTTTTCTTGTTGTATCTTTGTGAGTACATCAAGAGGAGGAGTTGGGTTTATTTCATTCCTTAAGTGGACGATAAAGACGACAAGAAAAGCAAGTAGACGGTAATAGACTGTGAAAGAATGACTTATGAATTATAATATAATGATATATTGCTGTTACTCCTAGCTTTAACGTCTTTGTGTGCTTGTAAGAACTTAATTATAATCGTTAAGAACTATATCTAATCCGTTGCTCTTACATATGGACTTCTTTATATTTTTATATCATATCAATTTAAAAAAAGCACTAAATCTTGCATGTCATGAGCATCGACTTCTATTATGTTATATATCGAAATATTAATTGAAAAACACTGTAACATATAGGTTTATGTCACTTGCCAAGTGTTTGTGAAGTCTGATTGAACAGTCAGTAGTAGAACAATTAAGATTAAAGAAGTCAACATTCGTAGGTGAACTTACCATGTCAGCACAACACAAACCTAACATGGCCAAATTGGATACCAGAAAAATCTTAAAAAATTGCAAATTATCCATATCGCTTCTTGGAACCTGCAAAATAAAGTATCTTTGTTGGTTGACCGCAGAGGAGCCCAAAATATAAATTGTCAGTTTATTTGACTTTTTGGCCTCATAAAAATCCTTAAAATGTGTAAGTAAATGAAAAAGAAAGAAAACTTTTCTGGGCGTATTAGCCCAAGGTTTAACCTTGTCCGCCGAAAAGTGAAATAATGGGGGTCAGTTAAAAAGTGTTTTGGAAGTAGAAGAAACAATAACAAAATATCGGAAGCACACAGTGATTGATCATGCGTAGTAAACGGAGCGAAGTTTGTCGCTAGCTCAGCTTTTAAACGTTGGTTTCGGTCGATAGCAGACACGTGGCATAACGTTAAACGAACTTGTGAAACCGTGTGTGATATCAATATAAATACCAACGACACATCGAGACGGAAGTATTGGGAGTCATATAGGAAGTTAACAATCGAGCCAAATTTACCATTAGATTCATTTTTAACAGCTGAACCTTTATCTTCACAAAAGTCCTGAAAACAAACAGATTAGACACCTGAAATGCCGAACTAAAGAATTTTGAGACCCTGTGCATTATGAGCAATCTGTTTCTTGTACCTAAAGCCAGACAGAGCAATGATATATATATAATCTATGAACAACATATGAACTTCCTATGCTATCATTATTAATAAAAGACTCAAACCTTTATCGACAGAAACCACAAAAAGTGCAAATATGTTCTTATTCTGATAACTTAATGTCAAATATAAGTAAGTAAAAAGACCTCGTTTCTCGCGCTATTGTTCTTATTGCAAAACATAACTCAATAATTAACGTTTGTGTTGTTAATTTGTGTCCGTTGTGCAATTGAGGTATTTTTGTGTCGGTGGTCGGGAACCCCTACCCCCATTTGAGCCAAAGGACTTGTTCAAGTACATATCAGATTAATATGGGCGTCTGTCTATAATTATTGAAGTATCTAAGACGGAAAAAGCTCTTTTACCAAAGCACACGTGCGCTATGGTTTAAATTCGATATATAAATCTAATTTATACTATTAGTAGTCATTAACTGTTTTATAAGTGATTTTTCTGTAAGTCGACACCAAGCAGAGTTTATATTCTTATGCAATATTCATATGAATTTTTTAAATGTAGTCACTATTACGAACTATATCACAACTTTAACTAGGAACTTATTTTATCCATTCTTTCTTTCTTTCTATTTATCCCCCTGGGCCTGGCATGGCCAAGCTTGTTAAGGCGTTCGACTCGTAATTCGAGGGTCGCGGGTTCGAATCTCGGTCGCACCAAATATGCTCGCCCTTTTAGCCGTGGGGGCGCTATAATGTTACGGTCAATCCCACTATTCGTTGGTGGGAAGATTGTTTATTTTTGAATTTCGTGCGAAGCTACACGAGAGTTATCTGCGCTAGTCGTCCCTAATTTAGCAGTGTAAGACTAGTGGGAAGGCAGCTAGTCATCACCACCCACCGCCAACTCTTGGGCTACTCTTTTACTAACGAATAGTGGGATTGACAGCCACATTATAACGCCCCCAAGGCTGAAAGCCCGAGCATTTTTGGCGCGACGGGGATGCGAACCCGCGACCCTCAGATTACGAGTCGCACGCCGTAACACGCTTGGCCATGCTGGGCCTAGGTTGGGTCTATAAAGACACCAACAGTACAGTGTACAAAGCATTGAGTATGTACAGACTAGTCACTTAACATTCATCTATAACTGACTGATAACTTCTGTTCCCCCTCTGTTTTTAAGATTTTTAAAGGAACACTAGTTTTTTGTAAGAAGACATAGCTTCAAGGGGTAATAATAATATTGTTTACACTAGAATTATGGTGTTATTTCGATATAAAAGAAACAGAGCCCTAAGATGTGCCCGCTATCTTATTTAGTATTGTACGAAAGGTTTGGATACAGTATACTAACCCGGTTTTGTTGTAAGCTGTCAGTAGTTTAATAATAATAAATATTATAGATGGACTATTTCAAGCGGGTTTTTTCCTCTTTATAAATCTAACATACGTGATGATTTTTATGGGTTTTTTTACATCCATACAGCCTTAGCAGTCAATCGTGTTATTTGAACTCAGCCTTTAATTTTTTTACGCCTATTTTTCCCGAACGTTCTATTAAAGCTTCGTGCAATTCCTTGCAATCCTTATTATGAAGTACTCATAACCATCATGATAAGTATAAACCTTTGTCTTTATATGAGAAATTAGTCTCAGTATTATAAAGTAACCAAAAACTAGCTTTCACATTTTAATAATTTCATACCAAAGGTGGTAATTTTTCAAAATTATATCGAACAAGACGTATTTTGGTGTAATGCTTTTGGCCCTTCTCTTATGTTGTCACTTTTATTACCAGTCATTACTTTCAACTACAGTTGATATGATTTATTAAAAGTGAAATTTCTTACGGGCAATCCTGTATGTAGGTGTAAAAAAAGCTTACATGTACCTATATTTATGTTTGAATAACTTAAGTGCTTAAACGAGGGCGTTCTACTTCTTTATTTTATCTTGACAAAATATTATTGATTACTGCTTAGGATTAGCATTTACTGCTCTGAATAAGATAGTTCTTGGTTTTTACAATAACACTTGTTTCTCCGGTTTTACGAGCCAGAAGGAAACACTTCTCCTATTATTAAAGGATCACCGAAACTTGTTGAGCTCGATTTAAGCTGAACAATGTATCGAACAATCACGTTTTTATCTCAATCCATCATTTTCTCTTATTTAATTTTTTTTTTTTCACCATCTAGAATGAACAAATCCAAGTGCATAATTCCTGAACCCTGGGTCTCTCTCAGCTAAAAGGTGCAGAGATGGAAACAAAGAGGTTTTCCCGCCTCAGGTCAATTGATTCGGAACTTATGCACAAAATTATAAAATGGATGTAATAATTTGTTTAAGACGGTTAATGCCATCTAAAAGAAGGTTCAGATGGATAATATAAAAAACGTATCTCTCTTTTTTTTTTCCTCAAAGTTAACCGCTGTATAACGTAATTGTAGCTGACCTCAGTGGCACCTGGTTGTTTGAAACGTATGAAAATAAAGATAAATTAACATTTCTGACAAACGAAATATATATATATATATATAACAGATTTACTGAAACCAATAAATAGTATATTTAAAGGCTACATATAATTCTACGAGGACAGGTTAAATATCCGAAACACGACATATAACGGTTGCTATGGAATATTACTTGAATAATTAAACTTTGGTTTTTTTGGGGAAACGTAATAAATAGTTTGAACTATTATTATTATTAAGTATTCCGAATTCTTCTATTTCATACTTCTGTCTGTTTGTTTTAAAATTTTCGTATGAAGCATAGCCGTTCGTAATTTTTAACTGAATAAAGAGGGAGCATCTAATCAACAGCACCCACGTCAATTCTTGAAATACTGTTGTCCGAACAGTGGGATTTGATGACCGTCGTTCTTGTAGGGCATCAACGTTTCCCAAGCGTAAAACGCAGTTTTGTTGTTGTTTTTAGCGGAAACGAGACACGAACCAAGAGCCATCAGGTTTCTTAAACATCAGTTGGGCTTGGCCCTAAGCACCATCAGAAAAATGTGTTTGATACGGTAGTTTGTTTATTTTTGTTTGTGTTTTTTCTTTAAATTTCAGCGCAAAGTAACATCAGGACGACCTATGCTAGCCGTTCCTAATTTGGCAGTGTAAGACTAAAGGGAAGGCAGCTAGTCATCACCACCCACCGCCTACTCTTGAGCTATTTCTCGTAAAACTTTGCGCGAAATTAAAGAACGAACGAACGAAATCCTTCCTCCATCTCAGTAGGGAAAACGAAAATACAATAATAAGTCGAACATTTGTAGAAAGCTGGAACTCAAGCTGAAACAAAATACCAAATTTTAATTATATTTGTAAAAAGAGTTTCGGAAACATGACATCCTGTTGTGTATTCTAGTTCGACTTTTAATTGCTGGAGATTTTAGTCAAAAACAACCTATTAATAGTCCTTGTTGTATTATTTTAAATTACTGTAATTCAGATCGATAATCGTCGCGAAAAATAATTGAGAGCAGTGACTTTCAGTTTTCGCCATAATGATAGTTTTCAAAGCAGTCAAACGGAGCAATAACGCGGTTTCTTAGCGATTCTTACGTTTATGTTATGCAGCAAAAAACGCGTTTTCGAAGCGATTCTTAAGTTTTAAGTTATTTTAAATATATAAGTATAGTTTAACCCTTTTATTACTGCACATACTGCACTTTCACAAAAAATGTTAACTCGTAGCTTTGATCTACTTATTAAAATATAAACAATATAATATGTAGTGTTCCTGAAACCTCTTTATAAAGAAACAAATAGTTAATTATAACGTAAGTGTTTGGGCCCGTTATGGCCAAGTGGGTTAAGGCGTTCGACTCGTAATCTGAGGGTTGTGGGTTCGAATCCCAGTTGCACCAAATATGCTCGCCCTTTCAGCCATGGGGGCGTTATAATGTGACGGTCAATCCCACTATTCGTTGGTAACAGAGTAGCCCAAGAGTTGGCGGTGGGTGGTGATGACTAGCTGCCTTCCCTCTAGTCTTACACTGCTAAGCTAGGGACGGCTAGCACAGATAGCCCTCGAGTAGCTTTGTGCGAAATTCAAAAACAAACAAACAAACGCAAGTGTTTCCATGAAGCGTAGTTATCACGTGATACTAAACGTATGTCTCTAGCAAGATATCAAGAAGTATTTATAGGCACATGTTTCCCTGAATAGCGACATGCTTATTAGTGTTTGCACGACAGCAGATACTAATTACCTGAGATATCAGATATAATAATAGAAATAAAAAATTTGGAATATAAAATCCTGCAACTAGAAGTCGTAAAGAAGTAACCAAACAATGTTCACGAAACTGTAAGCATAATTTACTCAAGCTAAACATCTATGTTAGCTAAGTAATTATGGAGTGGTTTATTTGCAAGCTGAGAGTCTCGGGTACGAATTCCCCTCCCACCAAACATGGCCTGGCATGGCCAAGCGTGTTAAGGCGTTCAACTCGTAATTCGAGGGTCGGGGGTTCGAATCCCGGTCGCACCAAATATGCTCGCCCCTTTTAGCCGTGGGGGCGCTATAATGTGACAGTCAATCCCACTATTCGTTGGTAAAAGAGTAGTTCAAGAGTTGGCGGTGATGACTAGCTGTCTTCCCTCTAGTCTTACACTGCTAAATTAGGACGGCTAGCGCAGATAGCCCTCGAGTAGCTTTGCGCAAAATTCAAAACAAACAAACAAACCCATCAAACATACTCGCCCTTTCAGCCATAGGTGCTTTATAACGGTGCAATGAATCCCACTATTATTATTTTATTGAATAACTCATATTTAGATAATCTGTTTACTAAGCCTCTAACTTTTGAAACATTAACAATAATGGCATAGGTTTTATCTGGCGTATACTTTTTTACCCAGTTGGTGCGGAATTACATTGACAACATAAAGAAGTGGTACACAAATAAATTCAGCATTTAATGTTTACTACAAATATATTTAATATAAATATATTACGAGTCGAGTGCTTTAATCATCTGGCCATGCAGGGGGCTTGTGGAAATCGTAAAGGAAAATTTAATTTCTGGAATTAACTGACTATATATCGTTTCACGGAAAAGAATTTCAAAGTTAATATTTACTCAACGAAATATATTTGTAGTATTTATTATTGTATTTTTGTTTTCCCTACTGAGAGGGAGGAAGGAATTCGTTCGTTCGTTCTTTAATTTCGCGCAAAGTTTTACGAGAAATAGCTCAAGAGTAGGCGGTGGGTGGTGAAGACTAGCTGCCTTCCCTTTAGTCTTACACTGCCAAATTAGGAACGGCTAGCATAGGTCGTCCTGATGTTACTTTGCGCTGAAATTTAAAGAAAAAACACAAACAAAAATAAACAAACTACCGTATCAAACACATTTTTCTGATGGTGCTTAGGGCCAAGCCTAACTGATGTTTAAGAAACCTGATGGCTCTTGGTTCGTGTCTCGTTTCCGCTAAAAACAACAACAAAACTGCGTTTTACGCTTGGGAAACGTTGATGCTCTACAAGAACGACGGTCATCAAATCCCACTGTTCGGACAACAGTATTTCAAGAGTTGACGTGGGTGCTGTTGATTAGATGCTTTCTCTTTATTCAGTTAAAAATTACGAACGGCTATGCTTCATACGAAAATTTTAAAACAAACAGACAGAAGTATGAAATAGAAGATTTCAGAATACAAAATAATAATAATAGTTCAAACTATTCATTACGTTTCCCCAAAAAAACCAAAGTTTAATTATTCAAGTAATATTCCATAGCAACCGTTATATGTCGTGTTTCGGATATTTAACCTGTCGTCGTAGAATTATATGTAGCCTTTAAATATACTATTTATTGGTTTCAGTAAATCTGTTATATATATATATATATTTCGTTTGTCAGAAATGTTAATTTATCTTTATTTTCATACGTTTCAAACAACCAGGTGCCACTGAGGTCAGCTACAATTACGTTATACAGCGGTTAACTTTGAGGAAAAAAAAAAAAGAAAGATACGTTTTTTATATTATTCATCTGAACCTTCTTTTAGATGGCATTAACCGTCTTAAACAAATTATTACATCCATTTTATAATTTTGTGCATAAGTTCCGAATCAATTGACCTGAGGCGGGAAAACCTCTTTGTTTCCATCTCTGCACCTTTCAGCTGAGGGAGACCCAGGGTTCAGGAATTATGCACTCGGATTTGTTCATTCTAGACGGTGAAAAAAAAATTAAATAAGAGAAAATGATGGATTGAGATAAAAACGTGATTGTTCGATACATTGTTCAGCTTAAATCGAGCTCAACAAGTTTCGGTGATCCTTTAATAATGGGAGAAGTGTTTCCTTCTGGCTCGTAAAACCGGAGAAACAAGTGTTATTGTAAAAACCAAGAACTATCTTATTCAGAGCAGTAAATGCTAATCCTAAGCAGTAATCAATAATATTTTGTCAAGACAAAATAAAGAAGTAGAACGCCCTCGTTTAAGCACTTAAGTTATTCAAACATAAACATAGGTACATATAAGCTTTTTTTACACCTACATACAGGATTGCCCGTAAGAAATTTCACTTTTAATAAATCATATCAACTGTAGTTGAAAGTAATGACTGGTAATAAAAGTGACAACATAAGAGAAGGGCCAAAAGCATTACACCAAAATACGTCTTGTTCGATATAATTTTGAAAAATTACCACCTTTGGTATGAAATTATTAAAATGTGAAAGCTAGTTTTTGGTTACTTTATAATACTGAGACTAATTTCTCATATAAAGACAAAGGTTTATACTTATCATGATGGTTATGAGTACTTCATAATAAGGATTGCAAGGAATTGCACGAAGCTTTAATAGAACGTTCGGGAAAAATAGGCGTAAAAAAATTAAAGGCTGAGTTCAAATAACACGATTGACTGCTAAGGCTGTATGGATGTAAAAAAACCCATAAAATCATCACGTATGTTAGATTTATAAAGAGGAAAAACCCGCTTGAAATAGTCCATCTATAATATTTATTATTATTAAACTACTGACAGCTTACAGCAAAACCGGGTTAGTATACTGTATCCAAACCTTTCGTACAATACTAAATAAGATAGCGGGCACATCTTAGGGCTCTGTTTCTTTATATCGAAATAACACCATAATTTTAGTGTAAACAATATTATTATTACCCCTTGAAGCTATGTCTTCTTACAAAAAACTAGTGTTCCTTTAAAAATCTTAAAAACAGAGGGGGAACAGAAGTTATCAGTCAGTTATAGATGAATGTTAAGTGACTAATCTGTACATACGCAATGCTTTGTACACTGTACTGTTGGTGTCTTTATAGACCCAACCTAGGCCCAGCATGGCCAAGCGTGTTACGGCGTGCGACTCGTAATCTGAGGGTCGCGGGTTCGCATCCCCGTCGCGCCAAAAATGCTTGCCCTTTCAGCCTTGGGGGCGTTATAATGTGGCTGTCAATCCCACTATTCGTTAGTAAAAGAGTAGCCCAAGAGTTGGCGGTGGGTGGTGATGACTAGCTGCCTTCCCACTAGTCTTACACTGCTAAATTAGGGACGACTAGCGCAGATAACTCTCGTGTAGCTTCGCACGAAATTCAAAAATAAACAAAACAAACAAGTAGACCGAACTTTTATATTATGTATGAAGTGAAGGAGCAGAAAGCGTCAATACCAATAATATTAAATTTTATTAAGCAAATTCGTAGAATAATTACTTTATTTAAAGCGATGTTTTAAAAGTATATGGTTTAGTTGAAAGGGCTGCTTTTCTAATGGTAAAATGTTATACGCATCATCTGTATCTCTGTCTTGGCATATGTATTTGCTCATTTATTATGCATTATACATCGAGAGTTTATATACAAAGAAACAATAAGTGTTCGCCATATTCTCAAACAAATCTCTATTACAATCTCCAGCTGTAACTTAGCACTTTACATCTCAAACTAATGTGATCAAATGGTTAATAGGTACAGTAAATCATCATGAACTGTATCAGTTAACTACGAGCTACGTTTATTATAATTACAATGTATTTTTATACTATGTTTTTGCTACCATAACAAGGACATGTTTTCTCTCGTTGATTCCACTCGCTGCTTCTGTTACTCTCGGACGAACACGTTATACACCAGGTGAACAGCATTCTGCCTTTCCTTTCAGCTGTTATCTTTAGGAAACGAACGATATTCACGAGAAAGAAAAATTAGAGTGAATACCATTAATACGCTACACCGTTAACGATTATAATGTCATAGCAGAAGAGGTAAGATCTGAATACGCTATGATGCGCACGATTTGAAGAACATTAAGTCAGAGCGATATGTTTATACAAACTAGCCTGATTTTAAGAACGCAATCCATTATTGCTAATCTAATGTTCGATACAGCCTCGGCCTTTTTGAAGTCATACAAACGTGAAACAGAGGAAGAACGAAATTGTAGGTGGACTCAGTAGATAGCGTGATGCGGTTTTGCTAAATTGAAGCACACATACATGAAACAGTATGTCAACAACACCATATCTGCTATATGCAGTGCCGACGAGGCCTTTCGGATAATACCGGAGACCACCAAGCAGTACCTAAAATTTCCTTTAAGAATAGATACACACTTTTTTTTTTTTTTTAGGATTTTGAGATTCTTAGACATCCTACATGAACAAAGAATCGGAGTTATGTTTTGGTTACACACTGAGTTACAAGCACACATGTCAGTATAAACAAGAACAAACCACGGCTCAGATTGGTTACTTACTGAGGCACGTGTAATACGTTTCCGTATAAACCAGAGTAAAGCTAGACATCTGATTGGTTACACATAAAGTTAGATGTGTTTAAACGTCAATAAACAGTTTGTTTGTTTGTAATTAAGCACAAAGATGGGCTATCTCTGCACTACCTACCACGGGTATTGAAACCCTGTTTCTAGCAGTATGAGTCCGCAGATACACCACTATGCTACTGGTACAACGATATAACGAAAGGAAAGTTAGACACATGACAGTGAAATATTTTAATTTTTATGGTGCAAATGTGTTTTTTTTTTCTCGAAACAACTTGCACATTGCTCCGAAGAGCCTTGTTTTATGTATGATCACAGGGAGCAGGACTGGAGAATCACAGGGAGCAGGACTGGAGATAGCAATGAGAAATCTGCTCTCAAATTTTGACCCAGTAAAGAAATACCTCTGAATGGGAAACAGAGATTTTAGTATAATTATCAGAGAAAGTCACCGTTTCAACTCTCAAGTCAATACTCATGATTAACATAGCTTCTTAGGTTCGAATTTGTTCCGCTACCTATAGGTAAGGTCTGGGACTGTCGTGCACGTACGTGGGATCTTTAGTATCCAAAAACGACGTGTTGGAACTGACTTTATCGTACATAATCTCCAAGTGAGTAAACGTGTTAGTTTTCAGAATCACTGTTGCATTTAGTGATCGTTAAATGTCGTTATTCTGGTTTATTGTCCTTTCTGTCTTTGGGTGGTTATTTATAGCTTAGAAATGTGTCGAACATCTGGAAAATATGTGACGTCATTCATGCTACATCCTTCCCCTATTCTCAGTTTAGAGTGAAACCCAGTTTTCTTTTGCTCTCCTAGAGCTACAGAAATATTCATCTACGTAGTTACGTCTCTATAATCAACTCTTTTCTCAACACTTTTATTGCTATTGAAAAATGATTTTAATATTGCATCCACGTGACCTGGAGTGACACAAAACTTTAGAGAGGAAAACTGTCAGTAAATACAAATAGCCGTACAAACTGTGGATCTGTGTAGGATAATATATATTATAATTACATAATTTATGTTCGCATGTTTACCTAGGCATGTATCGACCTACGGTGAACTTTATGTTGCTGCTCTATCACGCGGTAGCATCGTCACTGCGCGCTCGACCATGTAATTTCGACCGCAAAAAAGAGAGAGAGAAAAAGAGCCCTATTTCCCAACAAATATCTCTGACTACCCCTCACTCTATCCCCCTCTTGATGTGTCTTTGTAATTCTTGGTCCTGACCGGTCACCATGGCGGTCGTTAGGTTGTGATTACGGAAGAATGTGGTCTCAGTGAGCAGGCTGTCTTAAAGTAATAAAAACAAGAAGTCGCGTGAGGGAATTGGTAGTGGGAGTGGATATACGAAGACTTTAAGCTTGTAATTTGCTGGAGCCAGTCCTCGTGTATCGAACTGAGTTCCTGAAACATTCGAGTGCCTTCTGGATAATTCTAGTAATTGTGTCGAACAGAAGGTTTTAATATTAATTTGTTGACTAGATCTCTGATGACATACGTTGCTTGTTTGTTCATAAGTGCAGGATGCTATTAGGCATCTGGTCACTTAGCTCGTACACTTTTCTTCTCAGACATTACAGTCTACAGAAAATTTGTTTGTCTGACATCAGTCCTGTAATCTTTCTGAGCAGTAATCAACTGAGGAAGTACCGTGTTATCTTGCTTTTGTTGGCACAGAGTCCTCTTTTGCATGTGCCTTCGCTTCTTTTGAGATCTCAGCAAATTGTCGAATGGAAATTGCAGTTTTCGACGCAAGTGTATTTTATAATTTCAAGAATCAAATTAGAGTTAATTTAGAAAAGAAAGCAACTTCCGGGAACCTCGTGCTTTTCTGTCTCGTGAGATATCTACTGACGAAATGCTACTGCAAGAGAGTTACATTTTAGATTCTTGAGCCCTCGTAATAAAAGCTCTCGTAAATGCAGTTTTGTTTTTCTTTACCCCTGTTTCGATATTAATGCAGTAATGTTAGTTTCTCTAATACTGGTTAGAAAAATAAATAGGCAAATGAAGCTTGATATACATCAGTAAATTCTAATTGAGAAAAGCTACCCACATAGACCAGAACATTAACCTACTAAACTCGTGGTGAGCTATACAACATTAACTGCAGTTTTAAAAAGTAGCTTTATTTATACAATGTTTTGAAGAGAATTGAAGCAATATCTCCAAAATGGAACATTTGAAGCTTAAACACTTTCTCACGAAAGGAATGATCAGTTTAGGTTGTTTCTTTTGGACGAAACTACGCAAGGACTATCTGAGCTAGTCGTCCCTGATTTCTAGGTGACAGACTGGAGGGAAGACTGCTAGTCGATACTACTCACTGCTAACCACTCTTTTACGTTACATTTTAACGCCCCCACGGCGAAAACGGCGAGCATATTCGGTATGACGGGGATTCGAATTCGTGACTCGAGTGCTCTAACCACCAGTTCGTTTGTTTTGAATTTCTCTAGCCGTCCCTAACTTAGCAGTGTAAGACTAGAGGGACGGCAGCTAGTCACCACCACCTACCATCAACTCTTGGGCTAATCTTTTACCAACGAATAGTAAGATTGACCGTTACATTATAACGCTCCCATGGCTGAAAGAGCGAGAATGTTTGGTGTGAGGGTGATTTGAACCTGCAACCCTTAATTATCCTAACCACCGGACAACAAGATCACAAGAGAGATTTGATCCTGACCAATTTATTGGTGAATCTATTACACCATCTGATCTTCCCTGCTAGGAATTATGTATATCATAAATCTGCAGCATCTCGTAAAAACACATCTAGCACTAGATAAATCTTATGTTTCCTATTGTTCTAAACATTTATATTTCAGCTTTTATTTTTACATGCATACTTGTAGAAGTATTAATAAATTCATTAAGTTTTTTTTTCGTTTTGTTTATGCTCAATTTACTAATAAAACTACAAACGTTTCGTCAGTGAGATTTGGTATGTATAACCGTAATAAAACTTTGAGATAGCATGATTTTGCCCAAGTGATATCAAACATCTTGTATATTTCGAGATTCACTCTCTCAAGTTTTGATGGTTTCTTATGTACTTCATTATTTACACAGGTAGAAGCTCTGCAAGACTTCAGAAACTCGAAGTTTTTAAGACATTTCTGGGTGTTTACAACAGAGAAATATTTCAAACTAAAATTATATTGTCCACCAACATCTGAACTATTATAAATATGTGTTGTACGGACTCCAAAATGTCACATAAGTATCCTTACATTTATCTATAACACAATCAGAAAAAACAACAACAAAAAACAAGGACATTTTCAGGATTTAATTGCTAACGCTGATACAAAAATTATAATATCCCAGAAAGAATTTATCCACCAGGCTACATACTAGCCCTAGTATTATAGTGTTGAGTAGGGCTTTCTTACAGGATACCTAACTCTTTAGCATCAAGTCATAATGTGTTGGAAATAATAATAATTTATCCACCAGGCTACATACTAGCCCTAGTGTTGAGTAGGGCTTTCTTACAGGATACCTAACTCTTTAGCATCAGTCATAATGTGTTGGAAATAATAATAATTTATCTACCAGGCTACATACTAGCCCTAGTAGTATAGTGTTGAGTAGGGCTTTCTTACAGGATACCTAACTCTTTAGCATCAAGTCATAATGTGTTGGAAATAATAATAATTTATCCACCAGGCTACATACTAGCCCTAGTATTATAGTGTTGAGTAGGGCTTTCTTACAGGATACCTAACTCTTTAGCATCAAGTCATAATGTGTTGGAAATAATAATAATGTATCCACCAGGCTACATACTAGCCCTAGTATTATAGTGTTGAGTAGGGCTTTCTTACAGGATACCTAACTCTTTTAGCATCACTTTATAACGTGATTAATCTTGTATTGTTAGGTGCGTTTTAATATAATTTCTAACCTGATACATCCATATGTCAGCCAGAGGGAAGGAATAAGATGGTATTTTAACTTGTATATAATCTGTCTTTAAATAGAAAAGAACTTAGAAACACATCTGAAAATTCGTTATGCCCATTCTATAGCTACTTTTTCAAAACTATAGTTTGCTGCCACTAGCACTCTGGAAAATCTGTGTTTTGAAAAACAAAGATAGCTTTCTGATATTCATCGTCTAAAGTGGCTATAATTATTAACTGAACGCAGGTATGTTTACTTTCAAAGTAATATATGCTTACTTTCAGACTAAGATATGTGTACTTTCAAACTAAGATATGTCTACTTTCAAACTAAGACATGTCTACTTTCAAACTAAGGTATGTTTACTTTCAAACTAAGACATGTCTACTTTCAAACTAAGGTATGTTTACTTTCAAACTAAGACATGTCTACTTTCAAACTAAGGTATGTTTACTTTCAGACTATCAAGTACATTATTTCGATATAGGGAAATGACTGTAAACATTAGAAAATCTACAGACAGACTTCAGTGATGGACTGTCAAATTTGGATAATATATTTCCCTAAGTACAAAACCAATTACTGAAAATGCATCTGTATTATAGAACATATAGAAAAAAATTATTGTTCTTATAAATTTGAGTATCTTGGATGAATTAAGTCAAGTGGAGATATAAAAAACTGAAGTCAAGTAGAGCTATAACCATGTTGAAGTCACGTGGAGCTATAACCAAGTTGAAGTCAAGGTGGAGCTATGACTATATTGAAGTCATGAGGAGCTATAACCATGTTGAAGTCCCGTGAAGCTATAACCATGTTAAGATCACATGAAGCTATAACCATATTGAAGTCACGTGAAGCTATAACCATGCTAAGATCACATGAAGCTATAACCATGTTGAAGTCACGTGAAGCTATAACCATGTTAAGATCACATGAAGCTAAAACCATGTTGAAGTCACGTGAAGCTATAACCATGTTAAGATCACATGAAGCTATAACCAAGCTCAGACCATAACAGTGTTAGTTTTATTCTCCTCCTCCACTGATATTCGAATTTTCGGTCTTCATATGTTACATATTCAAAATGAATTTTGTGCTAAAAAACTGAGATATAAATATTAAAAAAGCAGAGGGCGCTAAGAAATTACTAATTTATGCTTGATATTACATTCCTAATATTTTATTAGGTTATGTTAAACAATCTGCTCATTGTCCATCGCGAAGAATACATCCTAAACTTTTAGCGATATAAGAACTCAAGTCTATCATTGAGTCATCAGGGTACAAGATTTTAAGAGAGCGAGAAAAATTATTATCCCTCGCCTCGAATTTCATTATTAGAGAAATGATGAAATTAGCCTAAAATATAAAATTCACAAAAATAATGCGTGATACATAGCATAACTTTGATACACGTTTAAGTTGAAAGTATATACAAAGTGCCAAAACTTTCACTGGATTGGAAATTTCTCTGAAGGCTTTTATGTAGAATTATTTGTTTATCAAAGTAATCACTGATACGCTTTAAGTAATACTTGATTATTCAACAATCATTTTAGTAAAGAGTTACATCCGTATTACTCCTATATTTTACTGATGACGTCATATTTTAGTGTAATAAGACGAACCTTCCACTCCCTGAGCAATCATGCTGTGAGTAATATATATACATTCGGTTTGAAATACTTGTTTTATAAGTTACAGAAGAAAAGATACTCTATTACCAGACACACCTCAACTTCGTTAACTCTGATGAATATTGTCTCGTGTGTGGGCTGCCTGTCACCCCTTGGGCGGGAATGGGGGTTTAATCAATGAAAAGACAACGTGTGGTATTGTTACTCATAGCCGGCGCTATAGTTACCATAACGCACTTCATACGTGAAAATGTGTTTTGATGACACGCGCTCAAACAGACCAATAGAGTAACGCCGAAACATAGCTGTTGAAAAATTCAAAAAAAAAAAAATCCCATAGAAGAACGTGGAAACGATATATAATTTCGCACTCTTGTTACGAAGAATTGTGGAAAATGTAAAAATACAATAAGAAAAATAATGTAGCTGTATTATAATCTATGTATTGATTTGTATACGCATAAGAATACATGTAAGTTCGCACGTGAATGCTGTATAAGATGATGTGTAAAACGGACATATTTGACCAATGAAACAACTATTCAACCAATCAGGTTTTGGTCGTATATATAATAAACTTTCAATGCGTTTCTAGAAAGGAGGACGAATAATAAAGACCAAAGACTGGTTTGTTAATTCGTATTTCTATGTGGTTAGAAAGTCGCTTACGGAAACAAAAACGTGTTCTTTAAGTTATGTAATCATAACGACACTGTGTTATTTGTTTTGTTTTGAATCTCGCGCAAAGTTACACGACGGTTATCTGCGCTAGCTGTCCCTAATTTTACAGTATAAGACTAAAGGAAAGGCAACTAGTCATCACCATCCACCGACAACTCTTGGGCTACTCTTTTACCGACGAATAGTGGGATTGACCGTCACATTATAACGAATTTACGGTTAAAAGGGCGAGCATGTTTGGTGTGAAGGGGATTCAAACCCGCGACCCTCAGATTACGAATCGAGTGTTTTAACCACTTTGCCATTCCGGGCCGACAATATGATTTAAGACTGTAGCTCTGCGCGAAATTCAAAAACAAAACAATAAACAAAAGACTGTATACTGTTGATTGTTCGTATTTAAGCACAAAGCTACACTTTGGGCTATCTGTGCTCTGCCCTCCACGAGTATCGAAATCAGGTTTTTAACGGTGTGAGTCTGCAGTGGGGGCGGACAATGTTAAAACTGCAGCAAAATTATATTTAGAACACTTCATATATACATATATGTGAAGTGGAAAATCATGGCAAAAAGGAATGTGATCTGACATTTTATGAGTTTCGGGAGCTTAAAACCTTTCTTCGGAATAAAGTGCAATAAAAAGAGTGTACCAATACTTTAGACATTCTTTGTTGTCTTATTTAAGTGTGTAAAGGAATACAACATACAATGTTACTCATGTTTTCTACACATGCTTCTTTTGTAATGGCGTAATGACTTTCCTCAGATAAAGTGCAAGAAGTGTTGCATATCATAGTATTTTAATCTTGTGGTTTTGAATTTACGATTCTAAGGACAGGAAGACTTTCTTCGGATAAATGCACAACACTTGTTGCATATCATAGTATTTTAATCTGTGGTTTTGAATTTACGATTCTTAAAGCAGAAAGACTTTCTTCGGATAAATGCGCAACACTTGTTGCATATCATAGTATTTTAATCTGTGGTTTTTGATTTACGGTTCTAAGGGAAGAAATACTATCTTCGGATAAATGTGCAACACTTGTTGCATATCATAGTATTTTAATCTGTGGTTTTGAATTTAAGGTTCTAAAGGCAGAAATACTTTCTTCGGATAAACGTGCAATATGTTGGTCATTTTTATGACCCGAAATAAGTGAAAAAAAAAGGAGTAAACATAGAATTTTATTCAATCTTGTTAATTAAAAATTTAAAATGTTTTTGATTATTCAACAATTTATTCATTTTAGTTGAATAATCAAAATAATTCATTGCTACAATAGCATTACTTTTGTCAGCTTTCGTAATCACGGAATTATTATTTAAGGGTTTAAGGGTTTTCAGAATAGCTTCGGTTATGTTAGGCTTAATACATTTAGATCTAGTTATCAGTTTTCTTATTTTCTTATAAAAAATTCACCCATTTTTGGTACTTGTGTAATTTAGGCATAGCTGGTCTTATAACGAAATGATTCGATGCTGCTAATATCTTGAACCACTTGTTGTCTTTTCTCTTTCCCTCTCATTAAATGCTTTTCTAATAAACGTTTCCAGTTCTGTTTCGAAATCCAAGGAAGGTGTTCTTTTTGGGAAAATGGAAAAAATGGGTCCTTTTTATTTAACACCTGTGTATGAACTGGAATAGTTCAAGGTTGTGTGAATTTCTTCTCAGTTGTGTATACTTAAGTGTCGTGTACAGTTGTACTAAGTACCTGATGGTGGCGCTTTGCCAATGGCAAAACGCTATCCTTTTAAAAGATGCATATTTTAGCTGTTTTGGAATTATAAATTCTCTATTGTTTGTTTATTTTTAATTTCACGCAAAGCTACACGAGGGCTACCTCCGTTAATTGTCCCTAATTTAGCAGTGTAAGACTAGAGAGAAAGCAGCTAGTCATCACCACCCACAGCTAACTGTTGGGCTACTCTTTCACCAATGAATAGTGCGATTGACCGTCACATATAAAGCCCCCACGGCTGGGAGGGCGAACAGGTTTGGTGCGACCGGGATTCGAACCCGCGACCCTCGAATTACGAGTCCAACGCGTTATGTATACTACTTGTATCTGTATACAGGTGTTACACGTAACCTAATGTTTTTCGACATTCTATTGAAAATTATGGTTTCGTCTGCGTAACGAATCTCAAACAGCGAGGTTTATATAGAAACAACGTTTATGCATATCTATACGCTAGAGTAATGGTTAATAAGAACATTCGACCTATTCTGATACATTATGATGGAATTTAAAAAAACAGTCGAACATTCCAGAAAATATTTAGGCTGGTTTTAGGATAAAAAAATATAAATAAATTCAGAAGCTTTTAACTGAAACATTACACCATATTTTTTTGTTATAATCAACGCTGTATGAAACATAACTTATTTAGTCCAAGGCTACTGCATATCATATTATTTATTGTTTGTTTTGAATTTTGCGCAAAACCACACGAGAGCTATCTGTGCTAGCCGTCCCTAATTTAGCAGTGTAAGACCAGAGGGAAGGCAGCTAGTCATCACCACCCACCGCCAACTCTTGTATTACTCTTTTACCAACGAATAGTGGAATTGACGGTCACATTATAACGCCTCCACGGCTGAAAGAGTGAGCATGTTTGGTGTGACGGGGATTCGAACCCACGACCCTCGGATTACGAGTCGAGTGGCCTAACGACCTTACCATGTACAAGTAATTGTATAAAATATTTTGAAACGCGTGTAAATATTTTAAGTCTAAAATGAAAGTTCAATCAATAATTCTTACAATACAAAATGGGCAAAATGTTTTCAGATTCTTCGTTATAATCTCTTTATAGAGATACAGGAAAAATTGAACTCACTTGTAATATACGTTGATAATATTTTTAGTATTATGATACAAGCGAGATCAGAAATATCAAGATTTGTTTATTGTGTATTGGTTCTAGTCAGAATCATCTTTTATATATGAACTAACACATGATCTATTTAAATAATACGCATCCATTCTCTGTCCGGAACTTTTCTCGCAAATCCTTCGATCAAACGCTACAAATCTCATGCCGTTAGAACGGTCTTTGTCCGAGGAACCCGGATTCCATATTAGATCTTAAATTCAGAATAACCGTAAACGGTTTTCCTTTGCGTTACGTATTATAATTTATCATGAAAGAGTTATCGATTCATTATGTTACGAACGTTACGTATTACGATTTCAAATAACCGGAGATTTGAAATTACAAAAATAATTAACTATTAATAAGTATCAAATATATTATATTTACCAACAAGATTGATACACATAATTTTCATTCTTAATACGGGTATATTGTAATAAATAAACAATAATCCAATTCATTATAACGGTTATTACAAATATTGGTTCATATACTTGTTTGTTTGTTTATTTGTTTGAAGTTAAGCATAACTCTGCGTGGCCTGGCATGGCAAAGTAGTTAAGACACTCTACTCGTATTCCGAAGATCCCTGGTTCGAATCTCTTTCACAACAAACATGCTCGCCCTTTCAGCCGTGGGGTCAATCACACTAATCGTTGGTAAAAGAGTAGCCCAAGATTTGGCGGTGGGTAGTGTTAACTAGCTGCCTTTCCTCTGGTCTTACACTGCTAAATTATAGACGGCTAGCGCAGATATCACTCAGTAGCTTTGCGCGAAATTTAAAACAAACCAATCACGCTTGCTCTCGAAAATCTTCTACAACTGCAGAGAACATATGGGACTTAGGCAATACACATTTAACAATATACGTTATATGCACTTCTAAATATATATTTAACTGAAACAAACATTCATATAAATACATTATTGTAAATCTGTTACATTAATCAATATTTTCAATGCAGTGAATAAGGTACACGATGGCACCATGTTCTTGCCTTCACGTGATGACTGACTTGAATTCTAACTGTAGTTTTTCGTTTGCAAAGTATTTCACACAAACACACCTTCATTATAACTTTACCTGTAGTTTATTTTGAATTAATTTAGCTTCCGTTTATTTCATAGACTGCTATAAATATATTTTAGCTACTTTTCGCTTCATTACGGGTTTCATTCTTTGTTTTCATGAATTGTTTGTAAAGCCCGTGTCATACACTAAACACTCAAACCATTTGATCGTACTCTGTATACCATTAGAAATACTGTCACTACATTTTACTGTTTGATTTAGATGTCGTTTCATTAAATAAAGGTACTTATGTGAATTTGTTTGTCTGACCATGTAAAAGTTTTTTTTTCTTTTTTGTTTTAAATAGACCAGGACTTATGTATCAAACAGGTCATACCTTTCAGAAAGCGTAACATAAAAGGTGTTTTTTTTTCAAGCTAAACTTACGATTCTGATACACTTTACGTATTTTTTAAGTGATAAAAGTCAAACATATGAAAACAAAGAGGCCACTCGTAACAAAATATTGTTTGTCGATTTTATGTGCACGTGTAACACTCATCAAATAATCACACCAAATTGGGCAAAATTATTTATCACATAAACAGTCTTAAAATTGCACTTTGACAACATCTAATAATACTTTTTCTACAATAAATCAATATAAAAATATTGTTCCTAAACAAAATATAATAGATAGCCATCTAGTGGCTTTTTTTATTAAAAAGTTTCATAGTATTCGAACAGTGCAAAGCTGAAAGAGCTGCTTCAAAAAAAAGTTATAATAAACAGTGTGTATCGTTATTATTATAATTCGTACGCGCGTATTATACTTATTAATTGTATCATTATTGTTAAAAACAGTGAATATGTATTATACGTACATATTTTTACGGAAATATGACATTGTGTGGAATTGGAATTGGTTTCGAGTATTTCTGTTTATAAATTGCTTATGCAGTATAATTCATTTATTTACGTTATTTCTGTTCTATATTGTAGTTTTTGTTTTTCTGTTCTTACTAATGAAAAATTATTACGAGGCTACAACAAAGGAAATACATACAAAATTTAATATACCTAAAACGTCTGAACTTTTAAAAAATAGGCTTTACCAGAATAAGGAGAAGAGATACTCATTTCTTTGCTCCAGGCTACCACAGATCCTGACCCACAATAACAGATCTGCGCTCCAGGCTACCACAGATCCTGGCCCACAATAACAGATCTGCGCTCCAGGCTACCACAGATCCTGGCCCACAATAACAGATATGCGCTCCAGGCTACCACAGATCCTGGCCCACATTAACAGATCTGCGCTCCAGGCTACCACAGATCCTGGCCCACAATAACAGATCTGCGCTCCAGGCTACCACAGATCCTGGCCCACAATAACAGATCTGCGCTCCAGGCTACCACAGATCCTGGCCCACAATAATAGATCTGCGCTCCAGGCTACCACAGATCCTGGCCCACATTAACAGATCTGCGCTCCAGGCTACTACAGATCCTGCCCCACATTAACAGATCTGCGCTCCAGGCTATCATAGAGCTTGATCATGTCGACAGAATTATTAACTATTAAACTAAGAAGTATGTAACCAAGAGAGAGAAGATAATTCAACTGTCACGTGTATTGATATGTAGGAAAAAAAACTTGTAGTGAATTATCAAATGAAGAGCTGTATGTACATAAGGTATTTGGTATTTTCAACATGAATTAATCAAACAAGTAATTCGTGATGACGAGAAACCCGCTTCAAGTAAAAATGTATCTCAAGACGGCTGGTATGGGTATTAAAACTTTAATTAAAACAAAGTAGAGAACAGACTGCTTCTCCTTATATAATAACTCAAACCAAAATTACACCAAAATAAAGAAACACCTTTATACCTATGTAAGTTAACCCTAACATATACTGCAACGCCCCCTACAATCCTGTACCCGTTTACACTCTCGTCCCTGAGACATATGCTCGGCAACAGTCAGTGCAAACTCTCTTTGTTAACCTGAAGATGACTTAAAAAGGTCGAAACGTCGTTCTCTGTTTTATTTTAAAAAAACATTTTAATACCCATATCAGCTGCCTTGAGATACAATTAATCGGACGGATCAGAAACCTTCAAAGTTCAATAAGAGCCATCCTTAATATATAGCTGCTGACCAGATGGAGTGAAACAGATTAACAACAAATGCTGTTCCTGCAACTAGAATCTCATCTGAACAATAATACGATTGATTATTCCAGTTGACTGAAAATCCAAAATGAGTTCAGAAGTACATCAGGGCACGAACCTTGAACCCTCAGATCCGAAGCCCGAAGTGCTAACCGATAGGTAACGCACGTGGAATATTTGTTATGTATAATGCTACAAACTTCAATAAATTAAATATTTAGTGAATCATCAACTTAATTGATTAAATGATTCGTTTTATACCATTAATATTTTAAACCCGATATCACCGACAACTGCAGATAACAGTTGTATTTGTTTCTTTATAGTTGTAGATTTTAATTACATTTGTCCTTTATTTTACCCCACAGTATAACAGTAAACAATCTCTTTTGCTTTGAGGTGGGGCAATCCTCATATGGCTGAACAGCAAGCTAAAATGCTAAACTTGATTCTTGTGGTAAGCATAGCGTTAATAGCCAGTTGTGTAGTTTTGTGCTTTCACAAACAAAAGTGGCTTTGCTTTCAGAAATTGTTAACAGGCTAAAAATCCATGAGAAAAACATATTAGATATTTCTGATACATTTACTCTGCGACGAGTAAAAGTGAGTACACCTAATTTAGTGGCCCCCAGTGTCTGAGGACTTAAAACGTTAGGAAATGGGTTTTAAAACCCATAATGGCAGAGCACAGGTAACCTTTTGTGTAACTATGTGCTTGACTACAAACAAACAAAACAAAAACCTAATTTAGCTAAGTACAAAACATTTATAGACACTTTACAGGAATATAAATACTCAAGAATTGCCAAAATTGATCATTGATCGACGTAAATAAGTTTCAGAGAACACTTCTGTTAAAACATGTTTCGAATGGTAAAGAATGTATGCACCAATAAGACCATGACCAGATGAATAAGGCACCCTACAGAGGATCGCGGGTTCGAATCCCCATCACACCAAACAAGTTCGCTCTTTCACTCGTGGGAGTGTTATAATGTGACGGTCAATTCCACTGTCAGTTCGTAAAAGAGTAGCCAAAGAATTTGACTAGCTGCTTTCTCTGTAGTCTTACACTGCTAAATTAGGTACAGCTTAGCACAGATAGCCCTCGTGCAGCTTTGCGCGAAATTCAAACCAAAAAAACTAATAAGGCTTAAAGAAGATACTAAAACGGAAAAAAAAATATTGTTTGTTTGTTTTTCAATTTCGTACAAAGCTACACGAGGGTTATATGTGCTAGCCGTTCCTAATTTAGGAGTGTAAGACTAGAAGGGAAAGCAGCTAGTCATCACCACCCACCGCCAACTCTTGGGCTACTCTTTTACCAACGAATAGTGGGATTGACCGTAACATTATAACGCCCCTACCGCTAAAAGCGCGAGCATATTTGGCGTGATAGGGATGCGAACCACCTGGTTATTCTGGGCCAGAAAATTTTGGTAAATATTCTTACTGTTATATTATCAATATGGGCTGAGGTCGGCTTAGTAGTAAGAGTGCCGGACAAAGAAGGGTTCGCGGACACGTTACTGAAAAAAAAAAGTTCTCTTTCCGCACTTTGAAACGATGGTGCGTTATGAAAGACAAAAAATACTAATATTTCACTAGAGTGGTCCAAGAGTTGGCGTTCGGTAATGTTGATTAGCTGCCTCTCCACTTTCTATAATTTTGAAATGAGTGAAGGATACAACAAATTACCCTCAAGAACCCTTAAGCTAAATTCAACAAAAAAATTATAGTGACAGACACTACTACTTTTAGTTTATTTCACTGTTTTAATATTGGGACAAACTTTAATAGATTGTTCAATGTTTTACCGTTCTAATACTTCGACAAACACTAACATTTTGTTGAATGATTTAATGTTTTGATACCATAACAAACACGTTAATAGGTTGTTGAATGTTGTAATATTTTAATATTGGGAAAAATACTGGGTCAAACACTGGCAGTTTGTTGAATAATTTACTGTTTTGATATTTGGAAAAACACTAACAATTTTTTGAATATTTTAACTTCTTTAATAATTTGACGAACACCAACAGTTTATTGAATGTTTAACTGTTTTAATAGTAAAAAAACGCACATACAGATTGTTGAATGTTTTGCTCTTTTATTATTTGACAAACACTAACAGTTTATTGAATGATTTACTGACCTACTATTGTAAAATATTAACAGTTTGTAGAATGTTTTGCTGTTCTAACATTGAGAAAAACACTAATAGTTTGGTGAATGTTTTAACTCTTTTAAAGGTGAATTTACAAAAAAGAAAGCTTTGCAGTCAGAAGAACTACTCATACTGATTAATTTTGCAGATTCACAATTTTTTATAAAACATATGTGCTAATAAATGAAACATAGAACTTGGTGCAAAAAGAGCCCTTTCCGAGCGGCAATCCGAACGTTTTAATTTTTACGTTTGCCGCTAGGAAAGGTACTGTAACGTAATAGTTGCCAAATAAACGGCCAACGCCAGCCCGTTGAATGTAAATAAACATCTCAGTGCATACAGAGAAACAGAGACGGAGTCTGTTTTGACTTTGTGTTCTGAACAGTGTTGAGTAGCACCATATCAATTCAAACCTACTCTGAACGAACCGAGAACACTTACTTTTGACACAGATCTGACAAGTTCTAGTGATGAGGACAGTACCACGAGCGAGAGTAGTGGAAGTGTGAGTGATGTTGATAGCGCCCAGATCAGTTGCAAGTTCGTCATAGTAGAAGAATGGTAGGCCTAAGTCATGACAACAAATTATTTCGCGTGCAATTTTAAGCATCTCGAAACCTGTCTGGTGTTGATAAATTATTGGTATCACAGACTGGGTTTTATTTGTTTATACTTTGCCGACTATGGTAATTAATACTCGGCCCTTCCACAATCATTGTACCGGTTATTTATGACTCGTAACAAAATGAATTTCAATTATACGTCATAATTCTGTCTATAAAATTAAACTAGATGTAGCGGTCTGAATAGTTAATTTAATATTTATCATAAATGTATAATTTATATGACATATTCCGTATGTTTGTGCAAGGTGTGGTTGTGGTTTATGCGAGCAGATGCCAACCAGGAGAGAGTGCGTTTGTTGTCGCTCGTACGACAAGGTGTCAAACCGATTAAAAGTATGTAATCCGAAAAAAGCACTAATAGATTTACATAAAACACCAGCACTGAAAGGAACAATATGGTCGGCGCGCAACGAAGCGTGTTTAGCAACTATAACGCCATTGTAGTAAAACGTCACGGAAACAGCCGAACGACCGAGAGGAACTTAAATTCGAAGACCCGCATATTTTGTTTCATTTTTTACTCAAAAACTAAAGTTTTTAAAAATATGGCAACCACACAGGAATTTTACCTAGCCAAAGTACAGCTTCTAAGGCAATTATTAAATTTGTTTAAAATTCACCTTTAATACTGCGACAAATACTAACACTTTGTTGAATGTTTTACTCCTTTAATACTGCGACAAACACTAAAGATCGTTGAATGTTTAACTGTTTTAATATTGTGACAAACACTAATTGTTTGTTGAATGTTTAAGCTATTTTACAAATGTGACAAACACTAACAGCTTGTTGAATGATTTACTGTTTTAATATTGTAACAAACACTTTAACAGTTTTTTTGTAATGTTTCAATATTGGGACAAACACTAATACTTTCATTAATGTTTTACTGCTTTAATATTGGGACAAACACTGAGTGTTTGTTGAATATTTTGCTGTTTTAATATTGAGACAAACACTAAAAATATTTTGAATGTTTTAACTCTATTAATAATGTGACAAACTGTAACAGTTTGTTGAATGTTTAACTGTTTTAATATTGTAAAAAACACTAACAGTTTGTTAAATGATTTAATTGTTTTAATATTATGACAAACATTAACAGTTTGTTGAATGTTTAAGTGTTTTAATGTTGTGCAAAACACAAGAGTTCGTTTAATGATTTACTTTTGTAATATTCTCACAAACACTGACAGTTTGTTTAATGTTTTACTATTTTGATAATGGGGCCAACACTTTCACAGTTTGTTGAATATTTTAATGTTTTAATATTGGGACAAACACGTTAACAGGTTGTTGAATGTTGTAATGGTTTAATATTAGGACAAACACTAACAGTTTCATTAATTTTTTACTGCTTTAATACTGGGACAAACACTTGCACTTTGTTGAATATTTTACTGTTTTAATATTGAAACAAACACTAACAGTGTGTTGAATGTATAACCATTTCAATATCATCACAATCATTTAGAGATTATTGAACGTTTAACTGTTTTATATTGTGACAAACACTTTAACAGTTTGTTGAAGGTTTCACTGTTTTAATGTGGGGACAAACACTAACAATTTCTTTAATGTTCTAACTCTTTTAATAATGATACTAACAGTTAGTTGAATGTTTTAACTCTGGTAATTTTGTGACAAACACTAAGGATTTTTGAATGTTTTAACTCTTTAAATAATTTCACAAACACTAACAGTTTCTTGAATGTTTCAACTGTTTTTAATATTGTGACACCCACTAACAGTTTGTCAAATGTTTTACTGTTTTAATATTGGGACAAGCTCTAAGAGTTTGTTGAATTGTTTTAATATTGTGACAAACACCGACAGTTTGATGAATTTTTACTGTTCTAACACTGTGGCAAAAACTAACAGTTTTTCGAATGTTTTACTGTTTTAATATTGGGACAAGTACTAACAATTTCTTAAATAGTTTACAGTTTTAATATTGAGACAAACACTGGCAGTTTCTTGAATATTTTAGTGTTTTAATATAGGGACAAACGCCAACAATTTTTGAGTGTTTTAACTCTTTTAGTAATCTGACAAACACTAAGAGTTTGGTATATGTTTATGTTTTTTAATATTCCGACAAACACAAACAGTTTGGTGTATGTTTATGTTTTTTAATATTCCGACAAACACAAACAGTTTGGTGTATGTTTAAGTGATTTGATATTCTGACAAACACAAACAGTTTGTTAAGTGTTTTACAGTTTTAATATTGGGACAAACATTTTAACAGGTTGTTGAATGTTGTAATATTTTGATATTGGAACAAACACTAACAGTTTCATGAATGTTTTACTGCTTTGATGCTGGGACAAACACAAACAGTTTTTGAATGTTTTAACTGTTGTAATAGTTCTAAAGTTTGTTAGATATTTTACTGTTTTACTATTGTGACAAAGAGAAACAAATTGTTGAATGTTTTACTGTTTTAATATTGGGACAAACACTAATAGTTTGTTTAATGTTTTACTCTTTTAATATTGGGACAAACACTAGTTGTTTGTTGAATATGTTACGGTTTCAATTTTGGGACAAACACTAACAATATTTGAATGTTTTAACTCTTTTAATAACGTGACAAACACAAACATTTTGTTGAATGTTTAACTGTTTTAATAGTGTGACAGATACTGACAGATTGTTGAACGTTTTTCTCTTTAAAACAGTGACAAACACTAATAGTTTGTTAAATGTTTTAACTCATTTAATATTCTGACAAACATTAACAGTTTGTTGAATGGTTTATCTGTTTTAATACTGTGACAAGAACTAATAGTTTCTTGAATGTTTTACTGTTATAATATTCGGACAAACATAAACGGTTTGTTAAAAGTTTTACATTTTAATATTGCGACAAACACAAACAGGTTGTTGAATGTTTTACTGTTTTAATATTGCGATATACAAAAACAGTTAATATTCGGACAAACACTAATATTTTTTTTTAATGATTCACTGTTTTAATATTGGGAAATACAAACAGTGTGTTCAGTGTTTTACACTTTTACAATTGAAACAAACACTAGCAATTAGTAGAATTTTTTATTGTTTTAATAATGAGCCAAAACTAACAATGTGTTGAATGTTTAAATGTCATAATATTGTAAGAAACAGTAACATATTTTTGAATGGTTTATTGTTTTAATAATGAGCCAAAACTAACAATGTGTTGAATGTTTAAATGTCATAATATTGTAAGAAACAGTAACATATTTTTGAATGGTTTATTGTTTTAATAATGAGCCAAAACTAACAATGTGTTGAATGTTTAAATGTCATAATATTGTAAGAAACAGTAACATATTTTTTGAATGGTTTATTGTTTTAATAATGAGCCAAAACTAACAATGTGTTGAATGTTTAAATGTCATAATATTGTAAGAAACAGTAACATATTTTTGAATGGTTTATTGTTTTAATATTGTGACAAACACTAACAGTTTGTTGGATGTTTCACTGTCTTAATTTTGTAACAATCACTTCTACAGTTTATTAAATGTTTTACTGTTTTAATATTGGAGAAACACCTAAACGTTTGTTGAATGTGTTACTGTTTTAAAATTGGGACAAACACTTCAGTTTGCTGACTGTTTTACTGTTTTAAAATTGGGACAAACACTTCAGTTTGTTGAATGTTCTACTTTTTTAATATTGTGAGAAACAAAAACAATTTATTGAATGTTTTACCGTTTAATATTGTAGCAAACACTTAAACAGTTTGTTAAATGTTTTACATTTTCAATATTGGCACAAAGTCTAATAGCTTGCTGCATGTTTTACTGTTTTAATATTTGGACAAACACTATCAGTTTGTTGAATATTTTACTGTTTTAGTATTTTGACCAACACTTTCAATTTTGTGAATATTTTATTGTTTTAGTATGGTAACAAATACCATAACAATTATACAAATATGATATTAATAGTAAATAAGTGGTGTATATTGTAAATAATAGGTGGTGTATATTGTAAATATTTTAAAGAAATTTAATAACTTATTTCTATGTTTCTTAGTTTTGCTTTATTGGTATTGGTGATTCTGTTTTTAAACTTTTGTGGTGCTGCCACGTTGTTAAAATGTAAGGATTTCTTCACTGCATTGTTAAGAGTATATTCTGTTTATATAAAGATTAATTCTTTGTTTATCTTATACTACTAGGCCATGGCATGGTCTGGTGGTTAGGTTGCACCAAACATGTTCAACCTAACGTGGGGGGGGGGGGTTATAAGATTACGATAATTCTCAATATTCGCTGGTACAATAGTAGCCTGACATTTGGCGGTGGGAGACTTTCCTATGGGGTTTCTCTGCCAAATAGTCCTCGTGTAGCTTTGCGCAAAATTCAAACCTCAGTCTTTTTACTACTATGATAAAAGTGTTTTTTATGGTGTTGAGATGAATGTTTTTTTGTTTGTTTGTTGTTGTTGTTGTTTTTTTTTTGCTTTTATCCTATTATTCAGTATAAATGGCGGTCTCTATTCTTAGCCACCCTCACACGACCTTGCCACCAACATGGACGACCCCAACGTGATTGTATTTCGACCAAATGTCAGGTAAATCAGTTGGGAAAATATTAAATATCGTGTGGGCGGTATTCACCAGTCATTAAGTATCGGAACTTAACACAGCTGAAAATCATAAATTTCAGCAGTAATGAGACAACGTAAAGAACACGAGGTTTGCGATATGGTAAGTTTTATGTCTTAGTTTGTTTCAGAACATATCTTTATCATGATCTTCATAACAATGTCTAATCACGTGCTTTCAGAATGTACGGATGAGGCAATTTGAAAAATTAACCATATTTCTTCGTGTTCAACCCCCATTTAAATATGTTATATTATTGTTACATATAAATTTCATACTCACTGAATTTTCGGTCCAGAATATTCGTCAAAGAACCGTTCTAACAATGAAGCTTCGAGTTTATAAGTAAAACTGTTGTTAATGCAATTTTGTCTAAAATTTACACATCACGAGTTAACAAATTGGTTATTTTTATTGAATGCGTAGCGTTGGGAGGAGGGAACAATATCAAATGCAAACGTTTGAAGATAGTTTATTTTTATTAATTTAAATATATTAATGTGCATATTTGTGTTAGTGTAAAATAAGAGATTTTAGAAAGATTCCTCTTTAGAAGAAAGTGAAAAACTTGTTTGACATTTGAGCCTAATTCTTTTAGAAATATGACAAGAAGAAAGCGAGAGTGTCAAATGTGACTCTTCAAAGTAAGCTAAACCTCGTTGAACTTGTCCCTCGCTAGTACAGCGGTATGTCTTCGGATTTACAACGCAAGATCAGGGATTCGATTCTCCGCGGTGGGCTTAGCAGATAGCCGGCGTGACTTTGCTATAAGAAAACACACACACTCGTTAAACTTATTTCATTCAATGTGAAAGAAACTCATTAATTGAAAGTATAAAAACATAAGAGAACGTATAATAGTTAACCTGAGGAAGTTCTCCCAGAGATGCGCCTATAATTATTTATTTTTTCCACATGTGTATACTAGTACACAAATTACTAACCCATGTTTATGTAACACTATAACCAGCAATTAAAACAGCCTATAATTATTTATTTCTTCCACATGTGTATACTAGTACACGAATTACTAACCCATGTTTATGTAACACTATAAACAGCAATTAAAACAGTCTATAATTATTTATTTCTTCCACATGTGTATACTAGTACACGAATTACTAACCCATGTTTATGTAACACTAGAAACAAGCAATTAAAACAGCCTATAATTATTTATTTCTTCCACATGTGTATACTAGTACACAAATTACTAACCCATGTTTATGTAACACTATAAACAGCAATTAAAACAGTCTATAATTATTTATTTCTTCCACATGTGTATACTAGTACACGAATTACTAACCCATGTTTATGTAACACTATAAACAGCAATTAAAACAGTCTATAATTATTTATTTCTTCCACATGTGTATACTAGTACACGAATTACTAACCCATGTTTATGTAACACTATAAACAGCAATTAAAACAGCCTATAATTATTTATTTCTTCCACAGCAATTGTATACTTATACTAGTACACAATTACTAACCCATGTTTATGTAACACTATAAACAGCAATTAAAACAGTCTATAATTATTTATTTCTTCCACGTGTGTATACTAGTACACGAATTACTAACCCATGTTTATGTAACACTATAAACAGCAATTAAAACAGTCTATAATTATTTATTTCTTCCACATGTGTATACTAGTACACAAATTACTAACCCATGTTTATGTAACACTATAAACAGCAATTAAAACAGCCTATAATTATTTATTTCTTTCACATGTGTATACTAGTACACGAATTACTAACCCATGTTTATGTAACACTATAAACAGCAATTAAAACAGCCTATAATTATTTATTTCTTCCACATGTGTATACTAGTACACGAATTACTAACCCATGTTTATGTAACACTATAAACAGCAATTAAAACAGTCTATAATTATTTATTTCTTCCACATGTGTATACTAGTACACAAATTACTAACCCATGTTTATGTAGCACTATAAACAGCAATTAAAACAGCCTATAATTATTTATTTCTTCCACATGTGTATACTAGTACACAAATTACTAACCCATGTTTATGTCGCACTATAAACAGCAATTAAAACAGCCTATAATTATTTATTTCTTCCACATGTGTATACTAGTACACAAATTACTAACCCATGTTTATGTAACACTATAACCAGCAATTAAAACAGCCTATAATTATTTCTTTCTTTCACGTGTGTATACTAGTACACGAATTACTAACCCATGTTTATGTAACACTATAACCAGCAATTAAAACAGCCTATAATTATTTATTTCTTCCACATGTGTATACTAGTACACGAATTACTAACCCATGTTTATGTAGCACTATAAACAGCAATTAAAACAGCCTATAATTATTTATTCTTAAGCCGAAACAAGTGTTCAAGCAAGTCGTATAAACAGCGGCCATTGTTCCATATAATCACGTATATCTTGTTCTATAGAATTTCTAGATAGCAGAGTACACATATGGGGTTGGAGCTTCCTAAAGATGACGGCAGAGGTCTCATCAAAGAATAAGAAAAGTTACCAAATCCAAAGCAAAAGTCTTCCATATTTATGGAGAAGTCCAATCTCAGAACACGTGTCACTTTCCCTTCCAGTTTTAAAACATATAACAGTATGTTATTTAATCCCAAATAAAGGAACTGTCTTCAAAACGAAAGCTCTCACCACATAACCAATCCTACGTTTTACTAAGGCACTAACGGGGAAAATTATTTCACACTGGAGTAGTTTATTAGGGCTCTCATTCACTTTCAAATTATATTGCTCTCTGAAGGTTACAAGTTACGTGAAAAGAAAAAACAATTCAATAATTATCGTCAAGTAATTGGTTACTTTGACGGTTAACTGAGGCGTGAAGACACAAACACGTTTCTTTTTGTTTTATTTTAATTTCGCGAAAAGCTACACGACGGCCATCACCACCTACCGTCAACTTTTGAAATAATACTCTTTTTACCAACGAAGAGTGGGATTGACCGTGACATTATAAGGGCCCCAAGACTGAAAGGAGGAGCATGTTTGGAGTGACGGGGATTCGAACCCGTGACCCTCAGATTACGAGTCGAATACCATAACCAACTGGTTATGCTGGACCGCATAACTGCCACTTTTAAAATATCTATATACACCAACCAGAGCGCAAAGTTACGGTTTACGTTTCTAACACGCAATGCTGTTTATATCAACTATAATAACAATACTTTTACACGTCTCTTTATCATTAAATAAATATTCTGTATGTATGTGAGGTAAACATTGTTATCAAAGGAACATTACATTTAATGTAAAAAGTACGTGTTTGTTTATTGTTCCTTGCGAGTAACTTCTAACATTTTGACTAAATAAAACTAATGAAAAATGAGTTATTCATTAAAGTGGAATAACTCGTGGTAGTAATTATCCTATATATGTCTAATTATTAATAAATAATTTCAAAGACTAATCTTTAGAATGAAATATGTTAAATACTCTATATGAATAAACGTCAATGGGGTGTCTGTTCCTTATACGTTTGGCTAGGTGGTTAAGGCACTCGATTCCTAATGAGTAGGTCGCAGGTTCGAATCCCCCATCTCACCAAACATGCCCGCCCATTCAACTGTAGGGGCGTTAGGATGTGACGGTCAATCCAACTATTTGTTGGTAAAACAAACTAAACCAATCCTCATACGTTTCCAAATTGTTTTTATATCAATCATCACCAAACATGACACAGGATGACATGAGGAAGGTCACGAAAAGGGTTGGAGACTCATATTGAATGAATTCTTGAAAACTTGTCTTTCTTTTCACTACTGGCACCTTTTTTATACATTTTTTATTAAAAAAAACAAATTTCTCTCTTTTGTTACGAACGAAATTTTATTTCATCCGTACAACGGACTGGTACTCCAGCTACAAACCACATGGCCTGGTATGGCCAAGCGTGTTAAGGCGTGCGACTTGTAATCCGAGGGTCGCCGGTTTGCATCCCAGTCGCGCCAAACATGCTCGCCCTTTCAGCCGTGAGGGCGTTATAATGTGACGGTCAATCCCACTATCCGTTAGTAAAAGAGTAGCCCAAGATTTGCTGGTGGGTGGTGATGACTAGCTGCCTTCCCTCTAGCCTTACACTGCTAAATTAGGGACGGCTAGCACAGATAGCCCTCGAGTAGCTTTGCGCAAGATTCCAAAACGAACAAACAAACAAATACAAACCACATAAATTATATTATAAATTATTCAGAAGACTAATGTTTTCAATAGACTCAGTCGAAACAGAAGTTTGTTTGTTTCTTTTTGAATTTCGCGCAAAGCCACGTGAGGGTTACCTGCGCTAGCCGTTCCTAATTTAGCAGCGTAAGACTCTCTATTCAGCTATTCATCACCACCCACCGCCAAATCTTGGGCTACTCTTTTTACCAACGAATAATGGGATTGACCGTCACATTATAACGCCCTCATGGCTGGAAAGGCGAGCATGTTTGGTGCGACGGAGATTCGAACCTGAGACCCTCATATTACGAGCCGAGCGCCCTAGCCACAAGGCCTTGGAAAAGAAATATTTGCTGGTTCTAGCTGTATATCATATTTATAATTGTTTATTTCACTCTCTAATATAACCAAGTGCTTTTGTCATACTCGTTTATTCAGAATAAACATTGAATAATTTTGCTGAAGCAACTACTGTTTTGAAATTGACTATAAGTGATTTGTTTGTTTGTTTGTTTGTTTTGAATTTCTCGCAAAGCTACTCGAGGGTTATCTGCGCTAGGCGTTTCTAATTTTGTAGTGTAAGACTAGAGGGAAGGCAGCTAGTCATCATCACCTACAGATAACTCTTGGGCTACTCTTTTACCAACGGATAGTGGTATTGATTGTCACATCATAACGTCCTCATGGCTGAAAGGACGAGCATCTTTGGTGTGACGGTGAATCAAACCAGCGACCCTTAGATTACGAGTCAAACAACCTAGCCACCTGGTTATGCGAGGTGATTAATATAAGCAAAAATTAAATTTAACCATTAGCTAAATGAAAGGACATAGAATTTAAAAAGTATCATTTGTAGCGCTTTGATACAAAGTTCAAACTATTACATTTTAATTGTTACCAAATCAAGCTATAAAATGATATTCGAAATATTTATCCCAAGTAATGGACATTGTCGTACGAAATTTTCAGCTCAAGTAGAACCAGATTTTACCGCCATCTATACGCAATTACATATACTAAACTCTTCACTTTATTTTTCACTTTGGCCTAAAACACAAGTTTAAAAATAATAAAAAAGGAAATGTTTAGTGTTTTTATACCCTAAATTAAAAAAACAACAATAAATGTTTATACATTAAAACGTTATATGTTTTTCTGAGGCCTCGTGACATAATAACAACTTGTATTATCTGTGTGACTGACAGGACAGGGTGTGGAGAACACAGATGAACTGAAGAAGTACTCTTATCTAGCTGTAATAAACTTGCACTCACGATTATCACCTCTAAGCGACAAAACTGACCTCTGTGGTTAATAATTAAAGAACTTATTTTCCACGAGTGAAAGACTCCTTTGAACCTGTGTTTTAAAGAACAAGTCCTAAAGCAGATCAAGACACGTGTAATGGAAAACGATTCATACGAGATTGGAAACAAAATAAATAACTTTCAGATTATAGGTTATGGTATTTTTAAACAATTTATTACTATAAAGAAAATTTAGTAATTCTTAAAATAAAATAAAAACAGCTGCTGTACATCAAAGTCCTCTCAATACTGTTTATCAAAAATGGTTTTCTTGCGAGCTAAACATGTACTTCTTCGGCTGTGCTAATCTAATACCAAGAGAAACATTCCATTTACACTTTTAAAATAATGAAGTTATTGAATCTTGATAGTTGCTATTTCCTACCTATATCTCTGACCTTTTATTCCTGACTTAAAAAAACACTTTCAAGAAATCTAATCATTCATGAGTGAAAGCAAAGGAGAACATATTATGTCGACCACATTATATAAGTTACATTCTGTGGTTGATTACATGCTACACATGTCATCAGTTTTCGCGAACAACTGTTCAGCTGTCAGTCAGACTAAGCAAGCTGATCGTAAGTACGATCAATTTTATTTAAGTAATTTGCATATCAAATTTTTGAGTAAGTTCTGTTTGTTTGTTTTCAATTTCGCGCAAAGCTACACGAGGATTATCTGTGCTGGCCGTCCATAATCTACCAGTTAAAGACTAGCGAAAAGGCAGCTAGTCACCACACCCAGCGCCAACACTTGGACTACTCTTTTACCAACGAATAGTGGGATTGACTGCCACTTTATAACGCCCCCACGGCTGAAAGGACGAACGTGTTTGGTGTGACGGGGATTCGAACTCGCGATCCTCGGATTACCAGTAAGGATTAATAACATAACAATATTTACTTCATTTCAACGCTGTGTTTATTTTTCGTATCGTTATTTTTTATTATTATGACATCTGAATTAACTTTAGAGGTATGAGGGAAAGTGGTTAACGAAGCAATACTAACAACTCTTCGGGCGTTCGAGGATGAACTACATATTTTATAGGGATTCTCTTTTTTCGTTTAAAAATCTATGAAAGTGTAGGTAAGGAGAGACTCAAAGACAATGAAAGGTCTTTATAAATGTTAAATGAATTTTTCTCCTTAAGAATGAAATGTCTTATCTCTTAATTCGTGTGATTTTGTGGTCAAATGTGTTACAATTATTTTTTGTTTAATAAATTATTTAGTTGAAATATATGTGAAATGGTCTGATATTTTGGTTTTATTAATAATAATACGAAATCCACTAACTACCCGTATGTGGCAAAACTAAACAAAAATGGAGATCGGTAGTTTCACTATCTTATCATAGCAATTATAAATTAACAAATCCTCGAACCCTCCCTTTAAGAAAATCCTGGATCCGCCCCTGGTACAGTCTTCAAACGTTTGTCTGTATCCACAATGCTCTCCTCCTTTCTGATTCCGGTACATTCCTACACGTTAGAATAAAAAACTGTCAGGCCTCGTGACTATCCATACTCCTAGGCGTCACGTGGTCCTACATCGAAGATCCTGGTTGGACAGAACCGAACAATGACCTACTGTATTGATAAACGTCTGGTTGTACGTGTATGGTTAATATGTGCGATACATAATGAGTTGTTTGAATAATTATATGACACCTGACCTGTATTAACCGACTTCAGTTCTCAGCCAATGACGGAAATTAGAGAATATATTGACAAAAGTAGTAAACTTTATTTAAAACTAGATGACACCAATCATGCGAGAAAATATTATTTAATGTTTTTTCCTTCTTATTATTTTGTTGCAGACACTAGTCGTTTACCCTTATAGGAGGCCGAATGTTTTTATTTTTTTATAAATTGACCAATCAGAAAATTCCTGTATACATTAGAATCGTGTGAGTGGTTAAATTGTCAATGAAATAATTGTACAAAATCTTCTTAAAGGTATTTCATTGGTTTTAAGATTTTTCTTTAAAAAAATTCATTTAATTTCAGTACTTGACACCTAAAAGTATACGTTAAGTGTTATCCACGTTAATAACTACTATCTTATGTTATTTCAACATTTTATCATCGCCTTCTTGATACATTACGCGTTTGGTCCTCAGCCTTAAGCTAGTACAGCGGTATGTCTACGTATTTATTACACTAAAATCAGGGGTTCGATTCCCCTCCGTGGGCTGAGCTGTGGCTTTGCTATAAGAAAACACACACAGATTAAAAGTTTCGGGGTTTACATATAGTCTCATTTCCTTTTTCAGATTTAAGTCACCAGTCACACCAATAAGTTACCTAATTCCATAAAAAAAAAAAAAAAAACGATAACCTTAAAAATTTCAAACTTGCCCCATTGTATATTTCCACTTGTTCTGGGGCTCGATGATCCCCACTGTTTTACACTACCTAGTTTATTTGGACTCCTCATCACTTCCTTTTAACTTTTAGTCTACTTTATCAAAGTTACATTTCTTGTGTAAAGCTATAACTATTCAGAATGTTGTTGTTGTTAACTACAGGCATTATTGTTCACAAACAGAAGACTTGTTGGGAGTTAATGAGATAACGTAATGGTTCTTATGGCCAATGAAAGCTAAGTTGGGGAAGAAAGAAGACAACACGTGTTGGTATGATGGTGTCACAGAAGATGGTAGACAGCAGAGAGTGAATGAGGTTTACTTGGAGAAGCAAACCGGTCCACATACGATGCTTGACGAAGAGTGTACCGAAGCCAGGAGGAAAATACTGTACTTCATACAGAGATTTCTTTTCGTGTATTTACTAATTTATGTAACATAATTAAGGTTAGAACCAACGGGTTCTCCAAACATTCAGTAAGTACAGGGAAATGTCCTACATTCGTTTATTCGTTCTTATGGTAAGATTGCACTTTAAACGAATATACCTTTTTATGCAATACATGATGACAACAGTTGCACAGACATCTGGTTTTTATATTGTAATTTCTGTTGAAATAATATGAAAGATATTTCCTTTATAAGTATACAAAAATCGATCCTCGGGAATGTCGGTTCGGTTATAGCATTGCGCAAGATCTATTGTTTTTATTAAAACCTTTGGATGAGTTGGACAACATGTTGTGGGAATGTTTGTACTCGAGAGGTATGACATTGGTTTTACTGCTTTGCTTACGAGAATGTATTACAACTAGCATGCGATACATAATGAGTTGTTTGAATAATTATATGACACCTGACCTGTATTAACCGACTTCAATTTTCAGCCAATGACGGAAATTAAAGAATGCATTAAATGGCAAAGGTTGGGAATTTTGACAGACAAAAGGGTAGCTTCCAAGTAGGGTTTATAGTGCTTGTTTTATGTGTGTACCCTTAAAAAACGCCAAGTATTTTCACTTTTATATAAACTGACCAATCAGAAAATTCCCATATACACTAGAAGCGTGTGAATGGTTAAATTGTCAATGAAATAATTGTACAAAATATTTTTAAAGAGATTTCATTGGTGTTAAGGTTTTTCTTTTGAAAAAAACGATTTAATTCAAGTACTTTTCACCTAAAAGTATAAGTTAAATGTTACCCATGTTAATAACTACTATCGTATGCTATTTTAAGATTTTATTATCGTTTTCTTGATACGTTACGTCTGAAACACAGGCTTTTATATGATTGAAAGTTTGGGTTTTACAAAACTTTAGTATTGGACTGTTACTTCAATCAAATGTTGTTAACTATACGTAAATATATTGGTCTATTACTTAAATTTAATGTAGTTAATTACACGTAAATGTATTGGACTATTATTTCAATCTAATGTAGATACCCCCACAAATATATTGGATTATTATTTGAAACTAATGTGAGTTACCAACACGTAAATATATTGGACTATCACTTCAGTCTAATATAGTTGCCTATGACAATCAAATATTTAGTTTTTAAGTTTCCTGCTGATGTCAAATTCGTTTATAATTATTTTCTTAAACTATAAAATAAAATAAGAACGTTAAAATAAAAACTTTAAATACAGATGTTACTTAAAATAATCAACCACTTAGTATTCCTTTCTTCATCGACTGGTAAAGATTTATTGAGTTATTGTTTTTCGATATTTATGTCTTTCCGATTTCAAAACGAATATTAAAAGTCACAAAAATACGACCCAGTTCTCAACTTGGTTCTCATATTTATAACAATATTCTTTCACCCCCCCCCCATAAAAAAGGTTTTAATGTTATTCAGATTTCTAAATGTTTCAAACACAATTTATTGTTTTTACTAAAGCTCCAAATTCTGTGTTCACAATCGAACAGGTTATGTAACGCGTAAAAGTAACACACGCAGCGCGTTTTGTTCTCAAAGTTGCGATCTCAAAACCTAAGAATGTATTTTTTTGTCTTTGCCAAAGGGCATCGTGAGAATGGACAAACAGATTATTTTGAAATGCAACAATAAGTGTGTTTTATCTCATTTAATTACCTATCGCTCTAGAAAGGGTTTTATAAAGAATTTCACGTGTCACTAGAATGACGCAGCATTTAAGCTACAATCAAAAACGAAGCCAGGACTGCTGCTTTACAAATGATACTGGTCTTTCTTAGTGTAGTGTTAAGCCTCACCGTTAGGGTCTTTAATTTGTTTGTTTTGTTTTTTTATTTCGCGCAAAGCTACTCGAGGGCTATCTGCGCTAGCCGTCCTTAATTTAACAGTGTAAGAGTAGAGGGAAGGCAGCTAGTCATCATCACCCACCGCCAACTCTTGGCTACTCTTTTACCAACGAATAGTGGGATTGACCGTCACATTATACTGTCCCCACGGCTGAAAGGGTGAGCATGTTTGGTGCGACGGGGATTCGAACCCGCAGCCCTCAGATTTCGAGTCGAAGACCTTAACCTACCTGGTCATGTCGGGCTAGGGTCTTTAAAGAACGTATTTTCAAAGAACAGTTTCATGAAGGTGGGATGTCTTAAGTTTCTAACAGTAAGAATGAATTTCGTTGTAAACGTATTTAATAAGTCTTCAAGTTTCATATTATCACGTGACAGTATTATTCGGAATTATCACTGTCGAATTCCAGCTTCTTTTCCGAGAAATTCTATAGAGTGTTAGAATCAAAGCCACATCGGGCTATCTGCTGAATCCACCGAGGGGAATCGAACTCCTGATTTTAGCATTATAAATTTCTAGACTTACCGCGGGGGTACTATTCAGAATACAAACCTTCAACAAGTATCCAGTGAACTCCGTCTACTAATTTTTCGCAGAAACGCAGATAGATATCTCACAGACAGCAGTAGCAACGTTGACATACGTCAGCGACCCCTATAATGTCCATTCTTTTATCTTCTATTAATTTTCAATAATTTTTTATTCAGTCAGATCTATATATAAAATGTTTTTGATGTAGACCTATTGCGGTAGAACCATATTTTACAAATTAAACTGTCCTATATAGTGTGCTTTCAGTTTGCACAGTTCTTTTCTTTGTTTGCTGAATTTCGCGCGAAACTACCCGAGGGTTATTTGCGCCAGCCTTCCCTAATTTCGAAATGGTGTACTAGAAGGAAAACAGCTAGCTAGTTGACGCCGACTACTGACAGCTTCTGGAGTCTTTTTTTTTATGAACGATTAGTGGAATTCATCGAAACATTATAATGACCGCACACCTGAAAAGATGAGCATGTTCGGTAATGGAACTCGATTCCGGACCCACAAGCTGTGAGTCGAGCTTTCTAACCAACAGTTATAGTGTTTTAAAGGTTATAAAGTGTAACTGTACATAATAATTTAACTTTAGTACACTTCTTAATTGGAATTCTCAACATGAACAGTGCTGTGCCCATATTAGGTGTCCAGCTGTGGACATATCTCTCATATACTCGCCCAATTTCTGTGGAGGTCAGCTTTTGCTAGCTATTCAAGCGTTTGTGGGTATATTTCCAGATTAAATTTATCAGCCTGCTGCTTCATTAATTATAGATTTTGACAATTAATTTTATTTGTATAATTTAATATGGTATGTGAAAAAACACCCAAGGAAAACGGCATTGTAACATATATATATATCTAAGGATCAATTTTGTCTTAACTTGCTGACATTATATTAATTTTAAAAGGGTGTATGCCATAAAACTGGTTTAAAGAACAGTTGAGTTCACCATGAACGAGGGTCTAAAGGTTCTGGTTTTGTTTCACTGATGGGCATTTATTCTGTTCTAGCACGCAGCTTAACAAAGCATTTCTCAGGTTGTTGATGGCTGAAGTTCGTGTTGTTTTAAATCAACACTAGGTTTGGTAAAACTATAGAATATACATTTATAACATTAAAACTGACGAGTTTTATTTGAAATACGAAATAAGAAATTCGCAAAAACTCTTCTGTCAGAAAATGAAAACATTATATATATAAGTAATAAACACAGAGCACATTTTGAAGGTGGGTTTGCAGAATCATCACAAAACTCAAAATTATTATATAACACGTATATTATGTCCACTAAAGCTAGGGATCACTTCCCCCTCATCACACCAAAGCTAGGGATCATTTCCTCCTCATCACACCAAAGCTAGAGATCACTTCCCCCTCATCACACCAAAGCTAGGAATAACGTCTCCCTCATCACACCAAAGCTAGGGATCACTTCCCCTCATCACACCCAAACTAGGGATAACGTCTCCCTCATCACACCAAAGCTAGGGATCACTTCCCCTCATCACACCCAAACTAGGGATAACGTCTCCCTCATCACACCAAAGCTAGGGATCACTTCCCCTCATCACACCAAAGCTAGGGATAACGTCTCCCTCATCACACCAAAGCTAGGGATCACTTCCCTCATCACACCCAAGCTAGGGATTATCAAAGCTAGAGATAACGTCTCCTCATCACACCAAAGTTAGGGATCACTTCCCTTATCACACCAAAGCTAGAGATCACTTCCCCCTCATCACACCAAAGCTAAGGATCACTTCCCCCTCATCACACCAAAGCTAGGGATCATTTCCCCCTCATCACACCAAAGCTAAGGATCACTTCTCCCTCATCACACCAAAGCTAGGGATCATTTCCCCCTCATCACACCAAAGCTAAGGATCACTTCCCCCTCATCACACCGAAGCTAGGGATTATTTCCCCCTTATCACACCAAAGCTAGTGATAACTTCTCCCTCATCACACCAAAGCTAGGGATCACTTCCCCCTTATCACACCAAAGCTAGTGATAACTTCTCCCTCATCACACCAAAGCTAGGGATCACTTCCCCCTGATCACACCAAAGCTAGGGATCACTTCCCCCTCATCACGTAGACGCTTCTAACGTTCCAAACGTCATTTTGAAAGTTTGTTATGAATATTTTATTGAGATGTAAAATGTGCCTTTCTTATACATATCTTGTTAAGCATTAACATAATATTATGATATTTAGTGATAGATACCCCACTGAATCGCTGGGTTTATTGGAGTATGTGTTACGTCGGAAGTAATTAGGGTTCACCGTCCACTTCTGGTAACAAATCAACGCACTCTTCGTCCGAGTGGAAATTTTATTTTGTTTCCAAACTTGGAATTCTTGTCTTGAACTTATAACTTACATTTCATCTGGTTTTGGCAAGAGACCGTGAAGGTTTTTACTTGATGGGAAAGGTTTGTCTTCTCCTATCCGAAACCTGCCCCAGCCGTGGACGGTAAGTCTGCAACAGCAGTAGCAAGTAGGTTTCTCGCCCACAGTTTCACTGAAATGTGGATCGTCGTGGGAATGTGATGTTATCTGAAGAAACTAATCATGGGAACCACGCCTCTGATGATAACCTCATCAATCAGCGCCCCCATCGGAACATACTAGAGCTCCCTAAGCTCCGGACAACACTGACTGCTTTGTGGGCTATTACCCTTACAACGGTCAGGTCATAACCTCAGTGTGGACAAAAAAAACAACAAAAAAGATCTTAATGGACTTTATCACGTGAATTCATATAGCATGCCGTCTCTGTGTCAAACATGGTAATAATTTACGAGGTTCTACAACTAGCTTGTTTATATTTGTTGCTATTTGTAATACATTTTAAAGTGGTTGTGCGTTGCTTTCAGTTGATTATGTGTAGATTACCGTTTCTCACAGACGTTCTTGTACTGATATATTTAATTTTATAGCACAAAACGTCCAAACCAAAGACCTGACCATTACTGAAGTTAACTCTATGCAACCGTTCTTGTACGTTGGTAAACACAGTAGAAAACGGTTGCTATTAGAAACTTTCTTCTTCATTTATTTAACTTTCTAGCCCGTTTGATAATTGGTTAAAGAAATTTTCTGTCAGACTGTTACATCTTTCTTTCATTACGTCCACAACTACTTATTTTTATTCTATCATTTTTTGTTTGTTTGTAGTTAAGTACAAAATAAAACAATGAGGTATCGCTATGTCACGTGTAGGGCTAATTCTATCGTATTCAAAACTCTTTCTCTCATTGCATCATACCCGAAACTCTTTCGCTCATTGAATCATACCCGAAACTCTTTCTCTCATTGAATCATATCCGAAACTTTTTATCTCATTGAATAATAGCCGAAACTCTTTATCTCATTGAATCATACCCGAAACTCTTTCTCTCATTGCATCATACCCGAAACTCTTTCGCTCATTGAATCATACCCGAAACTCTTTCTCTCATTGAATCATATCCGAAACTTTTTTATCTCATTGAATAATAGCCGAAACTCTTTCTCTCATTGAATCTTACCCGAAACTCTTTCTCTCATTGAATCATTCCCGAAACTCTTTCTCTTATTGAATCCTACCCGAAACTCTTTATCTCATTGAATCATACCCGAAACTCCTTATCTCATTGAATCATACCCGAAACTATTTATCTCATTGAATCACACCCGAAACTCTTTCTCTCATTGAATCATTTCCGAAACTCTTTCTCTCATTGAATCATACCCGAAACTCCTTATCTCATTGAATCATTCCCGAAACTCTTTCTCTCATTGAATCATACCCGAAACTATTTATCTCATTGAATCATACCCGAAACTCCTTATCTCATTGAATCATTCCCGAAACTCTTTCTCTCATTGAATCATACCCGAAACTATTTATCTCATTGAATCACACCCGAAACTCTTTATCTCATTGAATCATTCCCGAAACTCTTTATCTCATTGAATCGTACCCGAAACTCTTTATCTCATTGAATCGTACCCGAAACTATTTATCTCATTGAATCGTACCCGAAACTCTTTATCTCATTGAATCATACCCGAAACTCTTTATCTCATTGAATCACACCCGAAACTCTTTCTCTTTTGAATCATACCCGAAACTCTTTATCTCATTGAATCCTACCCGAAACTCTTTATCTCATTGAATCATACCCGAAACTCTTTATCTCATTGAATCCTACCCGAAACTCTTTATCTCATTGAATCCTACCCGAAACTCTTTATCTCATTGAATCATTCCCGAAACTCTTTCTCTCATTGAATCATACCCGAAACTATTTATCTCATTGAATCACACCCGAAACTCTTTATCTCATTGAATCATACCCGAAACTCTTTATCTCATTGAATCATACCCGAAACTCTTTATCTCATTGAATCATACCCGAAACTCTTTCTCTCAATGAATCATACCCGAAACTCTTTATCTCATTGAATCATTCCCGAAACTTTTTCTCTTATTGAATCATACCCGAAACTCTTTATCTCATTGAATCATTCCCGAAACTCTTTCTCTCATTGCATCATACCCGAAACTCTTTCGATCATTGCATCATACCCGAAACTCTTTCGCTCATTGTATCATACCCGAAACTCTTTATCTCATTGAATCATTCCCGAAACTCTTTATCTCATTGAATAATTCCCGAAACTCTTTCTCTTATTGAATCACACCCGAAACTCTTTATCTCATTGAATCATTCCCGAAACTCTTTCTCTCATTGAATCATACCCGAAACTCTTATCTCATTGAATCATACCCGAAACTCTTTATCTCATTGAATCATACCCGAAACTCTTTATCTCATTGAATCATTCCCGAAACTCTTTATCTCATTAAATCATACCCAAAACTCTTTCTATCATTGTGTCATATCCAAAATTTTTCTTTCACTATCTTATACCCAGTTATTAATAAAAACCAGGCTCTGAGCGTGGCTAACTGGTTAGCGTGCCGGACCATGAGGTTAAAGCTCTGTGGTTCAAGTGTCATTGCCTTCAAAACATTAAAATAAAGAACCCAATTTAGAGCCATAGGTAGGTTATAAGAGTGACGATCAAATCCCACCCTTCAGCCTAACTAAAGTAACTGAAAAGTTAGCGGTAGATGGTGTTGCGGCCTCTCCCCTTCAAAACCAGGAACAGCAAGCACATAGTCTTCATATAACTTTATGTGATACAATGTGGTTCACTCAATATGTACATTGAATGATGAAGTAGCCCGGCATGGCCAGGTGGTTAAGGCACTCGACTCGTAATCTGAGGATCGCGGGTTCGAATCCCTGTCACACAAACATGTTCGCCCTTTCATCCATGTGGGCGTTATAAGGTAACGGTCAATCCCATTATTCGTTAGTGAAAGAGTACCCCAAGAGTTGGTGGTAAATGGTAAAGTCTAGCTGCCATCCCTTTAGTCTTACACTGCTAAATTAGCACCGATATCCCCGTGTTTCAAGACAAACAAACAAACAAATCCTTTCAGATCCTTGTGTCAGTTTTATGATGAATTATCTACCTTGATTATTCATTCACAGCTTAATGTTCTTGTTCTCTATATACCCAGTGAACGTTAATAGAACTAAAATAATGCGTGCACACCCACGTTTAATATACGATCTTATAAACGGCGTAATACTGTGGTTAATTAGCAGGCGTTCGCATTGAAGTAGAGAATTTTGCCAAACTAATTTTCGCCCACCCCCACGTGAAATAAGCTATATTTCAAAATCACCACGCAAAGAACACGATAAAAAAGTTTTTCATCAATAACCTTTGCTTTCAGTTAATTATAAATAGTACACTGTTAAAATTATTAGTACATAGATTAACAAACAATTATTTGTTGGCTGGAGAACTTGAGATTGGGTATAGTGGATGTTTTAATTTTGTTTGTTTGTTTGGGAATTTCGCACAAAGCTACTCGAGGGCTATCTGTGCTAGCCGTCCCTAATTTAGCAGTGTAAGACTAGAGGGAAGGCAGCTAGTCATCACCACCCACCGCCAACTCTTGGGCTACTCTTTTACCAACGAATAGTGGGATTGACCGTCACATTATACACCCCCCACGGCTGGGAGGGCAAGCATCTTTAGCGCGACGCGGGCGCGAACCCGCGACCCTCGGATTACGAGTAGCACGCCTTACGCGCTTGGTCATGCCAGGCCCAGGATGTTTTAATGAAAACATGCGTGATGTATAACTGAGTCGTGTGACGTTATGACTGACCGAACGTCTCGTCGTAAAGTTTGTTTCTATAACGGGCAAAGTACAATTTCCTATAAAGCTGTTTAAATTTACTATTACACAAGGTCATATAAAAAAATTTGTTTGTTTGTTTTGAATTTTGCACAAAGCTACGCGAGGGCTACCTGCGTTAGATGTCCCTAATTTAGGAGTGTAAGACTAGAGGGAGGGCAGCCAGTCATCACTACCCACCGCAAACTCTTGGGCTACTCTTTTACCAGCGAATAGCGGGATTGACCATAACATTAAAACGCCCCCACGGCTGCAAGGGCGAGCATATTTGGTGCGACAGGGATTCGAACCCGTGACCCTCAGAATACGAGTCGAACGGCTTAACCCACCAGGCCATGCAGGGCCACACAAATAGCGGAAAAATAATTTAACTCTGACGTCTAGAAGTTTCAAACGTTAGACCTCTGAAGCATAACCAATAGAACCTGGTTAAAAAACTTTAACAATATTCATAGTATTTTAAAGACTTGGAAAAAGACATTAATTAGTTATTTTTTACAGAGATCTTGACAGTTAAACTACCAACTAAATTGTTCCCTGATATAAGTGTAATATTCTTACGGCTGATCCTGAACTCTAAACATATTTAATCATTTTTTTTTGCCCACCTTAACAATTTGATTTTAACAAACGACAAAGCATTGTCTATCTGTCAGACTCGAGTGTTAGGTTGAAACGTGACTTACCCTTAGAAGCCGAAGGCAAAAGGTTCTAATAGCAAACCCAAAACGGAGAACAAACAAATAAACGTCAGATCTCCGAAGAAAAATTAAGTTTAGGTATATTAGGTGGTGAGAGGTGAGTTTACAACAACTCTACTTTCCTACGCAGACTTAATATTCAATAATAGTGATCGCACAATGACAAACAACAAATCATCATGTGTACTATTCCAACCGTTTGAATAAACTCTAAGCTATAAATAAAAAAGGATCACGTGCGGTGTATCACAGTTTCCTTTATGTTCTATACATACACTTTTGTTCCAGCTGTATAGCTGTATGCTTTTGTAGCAATACCTCAATTCCAGCAATATTAAGATAAATGAGAAATTCGGAACGAGATTCGACAGTTACCTTTCAGTCATCTTGTGTGTGTAAGAAGACGGAAGAAATTAACACGTGGAAACACACGTGTTTTTCAAATATAATAAATGACTTTTGTTGAATGATACATGACATCGTGTTTACTACAGCTTTACCTGCATTTACTTTGATGGTACGTATACTGTACTCAGTCTTCAAAGATGTAACTGTGGATTGTCTTTAAATCTACTCGAAAAGTGTATTACATGAGTATAGGGTTAAGGGTGATTTAGCACGACTAATTTTCAACAGTATACATACAGCGATTATCTTCATTGAACCATATGCGACCACGCGTTCCTGTACATAACAATTCTACTTTAAGACATTTGGTGCAAAGGTATTAAACTTACAATTATTCATTTCCATACATGCATCAGGAATAGAATCTGGAGAAACCAGAAATGAAACAAGTTCTCCATCAACCACGTCCATCCCATATCTTCAAAAACGGTCAAAACAAGTGTTATTTATGAGATATTTTTAGTATCTCTATACCATAGGCTGAAAGTGTGCTCGCATGATGTGGGGCTTCAAAGCATCCTTAACTACTGACTCCATTGCAAAACATCGCATCAAACACATACAATGTAAGTGGACCTGTGATGCTCCTGTACGAGTCGAATCAAAATCTCGAAATACAATACCTCATATGTTGGTATTGTCTAACCAATAAAGTGTAGTTCCTAACGGTACATCGACTATATAAACAGTTACAACTACATTGATTCGATTCACATTTGAAATAAACAGATGCTGTCAAGGATAAAGCAATAATAACTATTAAGTTTTAAAAATTAAAACAAAGGTTACAGTTGATGTTTAGGAGAATGGTAAGTTATAGAGTTTAAAGTGTTATTTACTTTAAGAAGGGAAGTAACGAACAGCATGTGTCAGCGAAGGTAGTTGTACGCTATTTCTTGACGTTTAAAGATTCTATAAATCAAACTTCCAATTATGTAACAGTAACCTTAACGAGTCTCAGGCGATTCTGAGTGCTCGGAATATGTTAATATAGTATATGAACTTTATGAAGGTTACTATTGTACGAAAGTTAGTGCTACGTAACTTAAAGTTTACCGAAAACAAATTCTGCAAACATGTTTTAATAATTGACAATATAAATATATATTCTGGAACTACATGTTTTAGGTCTCGTTCAACTAACTGACTCATCTCTGAGTCTTCAGCTAAGTAACATGTTCAGATGATGGATACTAGAATACAGTACTGCTTGGATATAGTAAAGTATGGAGGAAACACCTACTGAAAAAAAACCCAAAAACGTATTCATGAAAGGTAAAAGAAGAACTAGATGTTGGTTGAGCTTGGCACAGAGAATGTTTATCATACAATTGAGCAACAGTGACGTCACGAAATGTTATTTAATACCGCCCTTACTTTATGGGTAATGGTTTCTGTAAATCACCTTGTTCCACATCGTGAGATATAAACGTTACTGGTTTGTTTGTGGTTGTCGTCTTTATAACGTTACCGTGATAGTATCATTATCATAAAACCATTTATCTACTCCTTTTGTTTTTATGTTTTTTGAGTCGCACATAAAACATTTTATCACAACTGTTCTCGAAATACGATGTTTTCATTATTTTTAATTGTTTAGTTAATCTACATTTTCTTGGCAGGCTACACGAGGGTTAAATGCATATAGCTGTTCCTAATTTTAAACGGAAAGACCAAAGGAAAGGTAGCTAGTTAACACCACCCACCGCCACATTTTGGGTTACTTTTGTTAGACTGAACACCGTCACTCTTATAATTCACCCACATCTTCATCTGCAGAACGTTTACTTGCAACAACAGGACGCGAACCCAGGACGCTTAAACTTACAGTCCTGGGTATTAGAACAATTAAGTAGAGTAATAAATATAATATAATATTAGGCCACTAGGTGGAACATTGGTAATTTATACACCACTAGTGTATATCCGTCGAAAATGATGGGGCAAGTAGTAACTCCCACCCTATAATATACACTACACCTCGCATTTCGTAGGTAATTGAAATAAATAAACTTTGCTAAATCAAGCTTCACAAATAAAAAGATAGAATCGAATGTCGGTAACTTTATTTGTGAGCCAATCAAAACTAAGATCGTTCATGAAATGAATTCGTGCGTTGCGTATTCATAGAATAATTATTGGTAAAAAACCTGTTATATTAACAGCTTCTAATATATATAGAATAGCCAATGAGTTTTGGTAACACTACGTCCCAACAATGTTTTATTCTATGTTATGTTTCTTATTAACAGGATAACCTGTTATTGTTGTTAGTCTATTTACTGAAAGTATGAAGTGAAATAAATACAAAACTGGAAAAAAATTACTTGATTTCTTAGTTTACAGTCTTCGTTGATTGAAGATGTTTTGTTTTTTATTTAAAATGTTGAGGAAAAAACAGATTACAGTTTAATTTAGAAACGATTTGTTTATTTGTTTGTTTGTTTTGAATTTAGCGCAAAGCTACTCGAGGGCTATCTGCGCTAGCCTTCCCTAACTTAGCAGTGTAAGACTAGAGGGAAGGCAGCTAGTCATCAACACCTACCGCCAACTCTTGGGCTACTCTTTTACCAACGAATAGTGGGATTGACCATAACATTAAAACGCCCCCACGGCTTGAAATGGCAAGCATGTTTGGTGCGACCGGGATTCGAACCCGCGACCCTCGGATTACGAGTCGAACGCCTGAACACACTAGGCCGTGTCGGGCCCTAGAAACGATTTAAGTTTATAATCGAATCAATATTTTTACTTCCATATTAAATGTTATGCACTTGGCTCTAAGCTAAGTGACTCAACACTCATTACATTTATAAGGTTTCGCGTCACACACACACACACACACACACCCTTACATCCTCGTGAGAAAAATTGTAATGGGCAAATAGTAATGAAACTATTCTCTCTGGAGAAATGCATTTTGGCTTTTATGACTCTTTTATCACTAAAAACAGGTATATCTAATGCATTAATTACTCATCAGAATAAGTACTGAGCTACAAGGTATAATAATAATTTCATCATAATTAATGAATTAATTAATGAAATACTAAGAAAGGCAACGAGAAGTTGTCTCTTATGGGTTCTCAGTCCGAACACTGCAACTACTGGGAAGATGACATGTGAAGATCATCACATCATTTTTGGCCCCCCCCACTACCACCACCCAGTGGCTTGTATGTTTGTTTGTTATTTGAATTTCGCACAAAGCTACTCGAGGGCTATCTGTGCTAACCGTCCCTAATTTAGCAGTGTAAGACTAGAGGGAAGGCAGCTAGTCATCAACACCCACCGCCAACTCTTGGGCTACTCTTTTGCCAACGAATAGTGGGATTGACCGTAACGTTATAATGCCCCCACGGCTGAAAGGGCGAGCATGTTTGGCTCGACAGGGATCCGAACCGGCGACCCTCAGATTACGAGTCGCACGCCTTAACACGCTTGGCCATGCCGGACCTCACCCAGTGGCGTGTCAGTGTGCTTGCAAGTTTACAACACCAAAAACCGGGTTTCGATCGTGTAGCTTTGTGATTAATTACAAATATTTTTGTTTTGAAACTAGTTTATTATCAAATAAAACCAGAAATAACTAAGTTATATGAATAAATCAAACCATCTTCTAATTAGTTTTTATTTTGTTCTGACTGGATAGTTTAGTTTTTAATTATATACATATGCGCGCATGTGTGAGAATGAATAAGTTATTTATTGTTCAAGTACTATATTAATTCGAATTAACGATACACAAACTCTTTTCAAGGTCGATTATGTACTGTGTTTTATTATACTATACGCATAAATAAGAAATGCACTTCCAGCCAAATGTTTGTTTTTTTGGAATTTCGCACAAAGCTACTCGAGGACTATCTGTGCTAGCCGTCCCTAATTTAGCAGTGTAAGACTAGAGGGAAGGCAGCTAGTCATCACCACCCACCGCCAACTCTTGGGCTACTCTTTTACCAACGAATAGTGGGATTGACCGTCACATTATAACGCCCCCACGGCTGAAAGGGCGAGCACGTTTGTTTATTTGAAACTTTCGGTGTTGTGGTCACCACGGGTATCAAAACACGGTTTTTACTTTACTGCTGGGAAAGTATCAAACCACAAAGAAAAATAAAATACTGACTATCAGAATATTAGTATTTTTCCATTTATATTTATCCAATTTTCAGATGATAGTATCGCCATCTGTGAAAAGCCTTTTCAACTTCGTTAAAGAAAAGCGTGAAATATTTCGATTTACGCATCTGTCAATCCTTTCACAACACTGGACTTACATACTTATTAGTTATTAACTTGTATTATTAACGTATGGAATTTTGGGACTAACTGGTCATGTGCGAAAGGTTAATGTATTACTTAAATAGGCCTTAAATTAGATTGTTAAATGTTTTAGTTTTATTGTTTTTATCTGTGTGGATTAAAAATAACAGTATGTGCATTGTGAAAAAAGACAAAAACAATAACATAAGAATGTAAGATAACAACTGTCCTAAGATTGTCTGACAAACATTTTTTTCAGAATATAAGTTTTCTCATTTGGCTCTCAATTGTATTTTTAAAAGTTAAGTTTCGGTTTCATAGAGTTTGTTTTTAAGCCTGGCATGGCCACATGAGTTAAGGCGTTCGATGCGTACTATGAGGGTCGCGGGTTCGAAACCCGGTCGCACCAAACATTCTCGCCTTCTCAGCCCTGGGGACGTTATAATATGACGGTCAATCCCACTATTCGTTGGTAGAAGGGTAGCCCAAGAGTTGGCGGTTGGTGGCGATAACTAGCTGCCTTCCCTCTGGTCTTACACTGCTAAATTAGGGACGGCTAGCGCATATAGCCCTTGAGTATCTTTGCGCGAAATTCAAAAACAAACAAACAAATTTGTTCTTCCGTAAGCCAGTTTTATCTCCTCACTTAAATAGTCAGTTAGTTAAGATGTTATATTGTATATAACAAATATAATTTTTGAGGCGGGAAATATTTCTCAATGTAGGATTCAATGCGTAATTGTGACCTAGTAGTTGACATGTGAGATTACGAAACTGAAGGTCCATGATTGGTGTCCCTTTTACAAATTAGTAACTGCTAACGTAGATGCGCCTTATATAGAGAGCTTCACGCGAATGTTCGAAATAAACAAACTCGCTTTACAATTTTATATTCTGGTAATAATATTCTTGCAATTAACACACCTGCGCATTTATATGGCCTTGTCAAGCTTATAGTCTAATCAATTTTTGTTCAGCACTCAAGATAGCGACAACAGAAGACTATTGTTCTACACTAATCGCAAGTTAAGAATTCAAAATTACGTCATGGACAAAGTTACTACTGTAGGTGATCCAAATCGTGAAATTCTGAGGCCAGATGACCACACAAATTATGTAATTATCCACAAAGAAAAACACACAAACAGATGTCCTGAAAATTCGCTTTTATGTACCTGCTGACAAAACTGGTTGAGTTTTTTCCTTTTGTTTTAATGTACGAGAGCCAGTGTGTGTATGCGCATGATCAGGTTTATTTGTATTTACCAGACTTTAACCAGAAATAAATTTTAAAAAAATAATATGGACGACTCCATTTAAAGAAAAATAAGCACGTGATTAGCAGTTAATAAAACACTTAAGTGCTTTGGCTGATTGGCACGTTCGGAAGTGTTATAACAGTTAAATAATCCAAAACGCTGCATCAGTGATGGATAAGATGACATGCTGTGCAAATCGGTATAATTACTCCTCTGTATAAGTTCATGATGATTCGGGCTCAAATTTAAACTGAAAAAAAAGATTCAGAGAAATGAAACAGGCATCTAAACAGTAATAATAAACAGGAATTTAAAAAGTAATAATATACAGGAATTTAAATAGTAATAATAATAATGTGATAATAATTAATAATAATTAATAATAATTAATAATGTAAATAGTAATAATAATAATGTGATAATAATTAATAATAATTAGTAATGTAAATAGTAATAATAATAATGTGATAATAATTAATAATAATTAGTAATTTAAACAGTAATAATAATAATGTGATAAAAGATTAATCGAATAATTATTAAGAACAAAAAAAACTTGAAAACAATATTGAGGAAGCCTTAAGGAAGGCAGAGAAGAATTATAAAAACATTTCAAAACAAAATTATTTAGGAAGTAAAAAAATTGCCAAAGAATTACAAAAAAAATTGAACCACGATAAAGTAGAAAACACGGACATCATATTAAAATTTGTGATAAATCAACTGCTGATAGTAAACCAAGAAAATGACAACCTGAGAATAATCCATTTGCCTAAGTTGAAACGAGTGTGTTCTTAAAAGAAGACAATCTTGAACCAAAGTATTCATTGGTTTTCCACCATGTTGATTGACACTGGTTCCACAGCTGCCATTATTTAGCCTGATCTGGTAAAGAAATCTATGAACTTGCCTTCAGAGATAAAGCAAGAACATTGCGAACCACATGTTGTCATAAAGCGCCACCAAGAGCAACTTAATGAATTAACTTTATGTAGAAATACAGATGACTCTCTTCAAGTATTTTCACAAACTACTCAATTATTACAGCACCAGAGGTTGAACATGCAATAAAATAACAGAAATATAATATAAAAAAGAGAACCACCTTAAAGTTCAACAGAGTACAATAAAGAAAGTTCAAACTAAGGCCATCCACTGTGACCTTCCTGCCCTTCCTCCAGTGGCACAGTGATGTCTACGGATTACAATGTTAAAAACCAAGTTTCGATGCCCTTGGTGAGTAGAGCACAGATAGCCCATTATGTAGCTTTAAACAAACAAAATGAACTTATTTGGAAATACTTCGACGGAAAACAAACAACAACAATTGGTTAGTTTAATTGAAAACTTTGTCAGATGTAAGTTAACTAACTGAGGAGCACGAAATTCCTGTCGAGATAAATTTTAATTAACCACCAAGGATTCATTTGACGATTTACCTCAATAAAACTTCTCTTGTGAGAAAACAAGTGTTGCTAAAGAGCTAGGGGTTATCTCATCTTCCTTTCATGAACCACAGAATAGAGAACAACCCAAAAACGTTGTGTTTACACGGGTAAATTGAAACACGCAATTAGACAAGCAAACAGAAATTCAGCTAAGTCGTAATTCATTTGAAAAAACAAATCCTAGTGATGAACGTAAAAAACTGAATTTTGTGACGTTATATTTACCGAATAGTCTAAAAGAAACCTTTTAACAATAGTAGACATTATAATAATAATAAAAACCCTATAATCCGAGAGCTTTCGAAGAAGATAGGTCCATCTTTCGAAAGCGCTCGGGTTTTAGGATTTTATATGAATACTTCTTGAACCTACTTGTTTTCCTACCTTCATGTAACTATCATAATATGACATTTCGAGGGTGTTTGGTTTGTTTTGAATTTCGCGCAAAGCTACTCGAGGGCTATCTGCGCTAGCCGTCCCTAATTTAGCAGTGTAAGACTAGAGGGAAGAGCTAGTCATCATCACCCACCGCCAACTCTTGAGCTACTCTTTTACCAACGAATAGTGAGATTGACCGTTAAATTATAACACCCCCACGGCTGAAAGTGCGGGCTAGTTTAGTGTGACAGGGATTCGAACCCGCGATCCTCAGATTACGAGTCGAGTGCCTTAACCACCTGGCTATGCCGGGCCTCTTTCGCTGCTACATTAAAGACCGCTAGCAGATAGCCCTTGTATAGGTTTGCGCGAAATTAGAAGAAAACAAACAAACTTATTTTCAAAGTTATAAGTCTTCGGACTAATCCCTGAGCCACCAAGGGTTATAAGTAAAGTGAGAGAAAAATAGACAGATACAATAAAAAGTGGGACAGACGAGTTGTGAATAAAGCTAAAAACGCCACTTAAAGTTTAACGAAGAGGCGAGAAATGTGTAAAAGCCGAAAACTGTAAATAATTAGTTTCAAGCATTTAAAAAAATACATATTGACTTTTATAGGGTTGTAAAATATATGCATAAACTGGACGTCATGATTTCCCTTCTCAAGAAAAGCTACAGAAAATATGCAAGTTAAACCTGTTACTGAACAGGACTCGCTGAAAACATTAATTTCGAGGTTAACTTTTCCATTTAACTGTAGGTGATAAAATTCTAAACTACAAGACTACAAAGAATGCCAAGTTAAAATAAAGACACGTCCCCTGGTGAGTCTACAGTAAATTACAATAAAGACACGTCCCCTGGAGAGTCTACGGTAAATTACAATAAAGACACGTCCCCTGGTGAGTCTACGGTAAATTAGAATAAAGACACGTCCCCTGGTGAGTCTAAGGTAAATTACAATAAAGACACGTCCCCTGGTGAGTCTACGGTAACTTTATGGAATTGCAGCACTGAAATCTGAGATACAATTGCCGGTGATGGAGTGCAGATACTTCACCATGTAGCTTTGCACTAAGAAAACAACAACAAGCCGACGAACATTTTGTGGTTCCATTTACAGCAAAGATATCGAAGGCTGATTCTCAGGGCAAAGAGGATTTTTTTTTCTTCTTGGCCATCTATAAATCATTCACTAATAGACTCAAACGTAACAGGGTGAGGAAAAATTTGCCTGTTGTCAAGCATAAAGTTACACAAGGGGTTATCTGTGCACTGCCCATCATGTGTATCGAAACCCGGTTTCTAGCGTTGTATGTATTTATTTATATCAAAGCCACAACGAGCCATCTGCTGTATTGACCGAGCCCCTGATTTTAGCGTTGTAAATCCCAAGATTTACCGCTATCCCAGCAGGAGACACTAGCGTTTTAAGCCTCATACACACGGTGGGAGTAAAAAATGGGCCCACTTGTGTTTAAGTTGTTATAGAAATATCAAAGGTGTGACTTTCGGGCCTAAAAATGTACCTAATTTAATCTATACTAATAACATACTATACTAATACGTTTAACATGTATTTTATACAAATGGGGTATTACACCCCTTGTCACGTTTTCCACATTGGGGGTCATTTTTGACCCCCGTTTAAAAAACTCAATTACATGTCTGGTAAACAATCAATTAATATATTGATATGAAATTTTGTGTTCTAGAACACTCTATAAATGTTCTCGAGCATTCTAGAATATTCTTATCTACGTTGCATAGAGAGCCCTCAATCGATGATGAATCAGAAAAACCTGAAATAATATCATACTATAACTCCACCAAAGGAGGAGTCGATACACTAGACCAAATAGTTAGATTCTTTTCCACAAAAAGAAAGACCAGAACGTGGCCAATGGCACTATTTTATAACATTCTTGATGCTGCCGCATACAATGCTTACCTTCTTTATCGCCAGCGCCATCCAGAATTCGCATCAAAGTACCAAAAAAGAGCAAGACGTGAATTTCTGAAGTTGCTTACTGATGAATTACTGCCTGAAGAAGATACAAATGAAGTGATCCCTCCAAAAAGACAAAAAGTTGCTGAAAAGAACGTTAGGAAATGGTGTCAAATATGCGCACGTGATTCAAGGAAAAAAAATTCTTCAAAGTGTATCAAATGTAGTAAAATGGCTTGCAATGACCATAAAGTTACCCAGAGTGTATGTATAAATTGTATAGAATAAATATTTTGTCCAAATTTATACTTTTGCTTGGGGGCTCGACTTCAAAATATGGCAGTAAACAGCGACGCCTGTGATAATGTAAATTATATATATATTTTTTATTATAATGTCATGGTCAGTCCCACTTTTCTTGGGTGAAAGGTTAACCTAAGAATGTGTATGTTTTTTTGGTTTGTTTGTTTTTTAAATTATGGATATTTGTTTGAAGTTTTGCACAAAGCTAAACAATTGGCTATTTGAACTTTCCCTACCACGGGTATAGAAAATCGGATTCTAGCGGTGTAAGACCGCAGACGTATTACTATTTTTTTTAGGGGGTGGACTTATTGTTCAGTGTTTATTATCTACTAATAAGAGTTAAAATATAATTTTGTGTTAATAAGTCTCATATCATTTCAGGTGGCCTATCTTTTTATCCCGACTTACAAATTTCTCAATGATCTATATATTCAATCATCTTTGGGTTAGAGTTCACATAAAGACCCTACAAGAAGATTACCTCTTTATGGAACCCCTTAGCAAACTTGTATAGAACTTCGGTCAGTAATAAATTCATTCTTCACCACTATAATTCTTTAACGTCTCAGCTTCCAAGTGAACTAATTCAGTCTTTTTATTCTTTCTGGTTGGCCTTGACCCACAGACCTTTCGTATATCAGATTAACCCCTCTAACTATTCCCAGTAAGGTATTTTTTAGCACCTCATATTACCTCAAGTGAATCAATGAAACACTGAAGAGAGTTTAAAAAAATCATGTTAATTACTATCAACAACGTACAATAATGGAGCAACCTATTGTAACAAATGGTTACGACACTTTTTTTTAACAATCTCTATTAGTTAACAAACCATAAGTAACAGGTGTCAAAGACAAAGAAAAGATAGTTGGGAAAACAGAAACAATAACAGGTCTTTTCTCAGAACGTGGAACATTTTACGCATTTAACCTGCAAGATGTACCCTGAGAAAAATGAACCCTTTCGCAAGTGACCTGTACTTGATTCTGCTGAGAATGAAACAAACTGGGGTCATACTTTTGAAAGCACCTGCTGAACTCCCGTGGAGAAGGGACATACCAAAGTTACTGACAGATGGTTCCTGAACACCTGCTCGAAATATGAAATCATTAGGGCAGCTGGTGTCATAATCTCCTGGCAAATACAAAAGAACTCATCTAGCACTGCAGAATTTCCGAGAGAATCCAATAAATCACGTACCAAGCGTTGAAACGAAAACCATTTTGATTTAGGATACAAACAACTAAGTTACAAGTTGTCGTTGAGGACAGTAGTTATATCACATTTGCAAATAAAATTCAAACATAACTCAAGGCTTTGAAAGCAGTTTAAAACCCTATTGGTACCATTGTCAAACAAAATGGATGATGGTCAAGTTCAGTCAAGGTTCTTTTGGCTTAACGAAGATGAAGAGACAACATTCGTTATTCGCTGGTTTACTGAAAGAGAGCTATGCGTTGCTTTAAACTTGTTTAATTTCTGCTTTAAGTGAAAAAAATGAAACGGTTGCCAAACTCGAATCATTCATTGGATTTCTTATCCCTCATGTTAGATCTCTAGTGAGATTCACCTGAGTTCTTCTATCAAATTTCGTCAAAATTTGTTAACCACTTTCTTCGTAGCATTTATGGTGACGTAGACAGACATGCAACTTTGCTTTATTTTGACAATTATAAAATCTTATTAATGTGCGTTTTTTATCACTTTTGTTTTACAAAAATGTCTTTCTCGTGGGTAAACAGGGATGACTATATAAGTTCCTTTAACAAAAACAGTAAAATGTTTCACGAATTTTCAGTATATGTAGCAATAGGTTTCGCATACAGATAGCAAAGCAATTGTCAATAACTTATTTACTCCACGTTTGCATAATTTTATTTTCATTCCGCACACACTTGTATTTTGTGACAGTTTAAAACTTTTGTTCATAAAAATGTAGTTGATTAATACCCATACCAGCTGCTCTGAAATACAAAAATGTAGTTTGATAAAAAGGAGCATATTTCAAGAATAATTTGATTTCTCTTTATAATAAAGAACCCACTCCATAAAATGTATGAATTGATACTACATGCTTGATCCCTAATCATTACTACTATGTGAAGGGATACTTCATGTTTGATCCCTAATCATTACTACTATGTGAAGTGGATACTTCATGTTTGATCCCTAATCATTACTACTATGTAAAGAGGATACTTCATGTTTGATCCATAATCTTTACTACTATGTGAAGTGGATACTTCATGTTTGATCCCTAATCTTTACTACTATGTGAAGTGGATACTTCATGTTTGATCCCTAATCTTTACTACTATGTGACGTGGATACATGTTTGATCCCTAATCATTACTACTATGTGAAGTGGATACTTCATGTTTGATCCCTAATCATTACTACTATGTGAAGTGGATACTTCATGTTTGATCCCTAATCATTACTACTATGTAAAGAGGATACTTCATGTTTGATCCATAATCTTTACTACTATGTGAAGTGGATACTTCATGTTTGATCCCTAATCTTTACTACTATGTGAAGTGGATACTTCATGTTTGATCCCTAATCTTTACTACTATGTGAAGTGGATACATGTTTGATCCCTAATCTTTACTACTATGTGAAGTGGATACATGTTTGATCCCTAATCATTACTACTATGTGAAGTGGATACTTCATGTTTGATCCCTAATCTTTACTACTATGTGAAGTGGATACATGTTTGATCCCTAATCTTTACTACTATGTGAAGTGGATACATGTTTGATCCATAATCATTACTACTATGTGAAGTGGATACTTCATGTTTGATCCCTAATCTTTACTGCTATGTGAAGTGGATACTTCATGCTTGATCCCTAATCTTTACTACTATGTGAAGTGGACATTTCATGTTTGATCTCTAAACGTTATTACAGTTCAAGAAATTAATTTTTCTTTTCATGTGATTATTTTGTTTAGGTACCTTTGAATAATTTATGTTACAAGAATAAATAAAATTAACTGCAAAGTGTGATGCACTTTCAACTTTCATCTCACAATTCTTATTTTTATTGCATCTTTTTACATCAAGATAGAAAAATAAACTACAATTTTTTAGCATTACTCCAGTCATATAAACACATGCACTGCATGGTGTACTATGTCACGTTATTTGATAACAAAGTCCAGTGCTTAAGAAGACAAAAATCTGTAGAAAATGGTTCTAACTGGTTAATGGAAAGAAAAATACATATGAAATATGTATAACATTCTTTATTTTCCTTTAACATATCCAAACATTTATCGTTATTGAAAAATTCAGATTACTTTGTTCATAAAAGGAAAGTTGAACATACTGTTCTTGTAGACAGGATTAAGTCAATTTATTTTTTTATCACCATTTCAAGTAACATGTTTCAACAGTCTGGCAGTTACTTTACACTACAAATTATTGAATATTAAAAGTTCAATATGGAAACTCCCGAAGTGGGTGGTTTTGGATGTATCTTTTTGAGACAAATTTTTGTTTCTTAAAAGATAATTTTTTTACTTAAAATACAGCATCCCTAGCTAATATTATGATTTACCTCTTGGGAGTAAATTCAATCTATATATCAATAAAGCCACATTCTCAGCATCATTAAGAAAGCAACTGTCCTGTTCACACTTCACTTGATATACTAAAAATTTCACCTGTTATTTGGTAAAGAAGATCAAAGTATCACAACGGTCAGCAGTAGAATGAGCAGAAAGGTACACCTTGAAAGCAGTTATAGCCATAATACTGTACTTGGCTTACTACACAATATCTACCAAGGTACTTCTAAATGGTTCCTGAATATCTCTGTGCGTTATTTGAAAACCTCCATGTTTCTTGTGTTTCACTGTTAAGCTCAATATACACTGATGGATTTCAGTCACCTTACTACTTCAAACTATTTTCAGTTAAAATTAAGATAAACCAGACTGGGTAGTTTCTTTTTACCAACAAATAAGTTCCCCGCTATCTCGTCAGTGGCCTGTGAACAAGTACTTTTAACAATAGACTAGGAATCTTCCTGGAAGACTTTTTAGGTTTTAGTAAATCACCCAGAAAACATCTTACACAAATAATGTTTCTACATATCCTAAGAAATTTGTTAACAGGTGAATTGCTTGACCATTTATTATACAGACTAACATTTCTGACCAATCTGTGCAAGTTATTTAAATCTCTCAGTTAATAAAATTATCATTTGGAATACATTTGAGCTGTTTCAATATTTTATTTGTTAACATCACTTAAGGATTTCAAGGAAACACATCCAAGTGGAAAATGAATCAGGATCATCTTAATAAATTCCATCCGTGATGAAACACTTTTCATGATGTCTTGAAACTTAAGATGTATTAGCTGTATAACTTACTACGAACAAGAACTACTACTGGACGTGCATAATACTAACACAAAGGTACTGTAACAGCCGAGACAATTTCAAAATTTAAAATACAATTAACTTAGATTTTAGTAACATATTTATCTAAACTGCATAGTGTAATTGCAATTTGCAAAATAACAAAATAAACACAGAGTTTTCTAACTAAACGGCATGAAAACAGTAACACAATATCAATGCCATGTTTCTTAGTGATAATAATTAATGCATACAAATACACATATGTATAGACATTTATAGAAGTGTATACATATTACATAATAACTACTACTTATTTCATATTTAAATGTTTCAATATATTACAATTCACTCCTTTAACAATATAACTTCCATTGAAAAACGTGACAATGTACACAACATTTATTGTTTAAAATATATATGTTATTTCAGTACAAGCTCTAAATCTTCTCATCAGACTATGTGAGTACTTAAAGAGTTTACGGATAACAAATCATATTTCAATATTCAAATTAGCTAAATAACATCAGTGAACAACAGAGAGTGTTGCAAGTAGTCATTAAACCTGTACAAATATGATATACAAAATATATGTTCTGCTAATTCGTTCCTTTGAGGTAAAATGCATACTACCATTTGAATAAATTTTGAGATGTTTGTTTTTTTAACTTCACACAAAGTTAATCAAGGGCTATCTGCAGTGTAAGACTAAAGGGAAGGCAGCTAGTCATCACCACCTACCTTCAACTCTTTGGCTACTCTTTTACCAATGAATAGTGGGATTGACATTATAACGGCTGAAAGGGCAAGCATGTGTGGCGATCATGATCTAACCCTCGACACTTGAATTACGAATCGAACGCCTTAACCCACCTGGCCATTCCAAACCAAACTCTGAGATAACAATTTACCTATACATAGACATTTTAGATGGTTCTTATCACATGGATACCAAGATAAATTAAGAACCTAAAAAATTTTTTTTAAAAACTTCTTTCCTTTAAATAAGTAAAATAAATTGTATTACTCAACTGGCAAATTCCTCCTTGAATACATTTTTTTTTCTCCAAAATATCTGGTTAATAATTTTTTAAAAATTAAAAATAAATAGTTTTTCATGAATGCTATTACAGTTCCAAAATTTATTTAATTATATCCTCTATTCCCCATGTTTTTAATATACATATACAATACATATAAAGCAACATGACGTTGTCGACTTTCTCTGTAAGGCTCAACTTTCATTTTACTGTTACAAAAGAAATGTGAAATCCCTCACAGTTTTTACATCCATTTTTAAAAGTGTTCTTTCAAAATGTTTTAAGATATTGTATTCAATAGGCATACACAAGTATTATCATGTCACAAAATGTCACCCAAAAATACTTAAGTACAACTTCACGTAATTCCACTTCAGAAATTTTGATCCCACTAACATTTTGGTGAAACCAAAGATAAAGAAATTTGTTAATCACATACTTATTTTTCCACCTACTCATTAAAATTTATAAAGTAAATCTTATAAGAAAAACAGACTCACAAGTGAGCAAACATGAAATAATTACATTAAAAATCAGATATGCACCAATTCTATAGATGTAAATAAACCAAGTATTTAAATGTTTATAAGCAAGATTTTGTAAACTGTACATTAGTAACGTGTAACCATTCACATGGAGAAATAGAAATTCCAATTTAACTGTGTCTTTCTGTGCTTAAAACAAAGAAAAAAGAATCCAAAACTTGCCTTTACTAACCTTTATATATACATATAGTTTCATTTCCCAAAGTCATTAGAACAGTGAAGCTATTTTAAAATAATATTATTTGTATAATGCTTATTGCAAATTGTTATTCATTTTTTTCCATCTAAATCTAATATACCTACATTCTACTTCTTTTGGATCACATATAAAAATATATATAACTAACAATAAATATTTCACAAATTGCTAAACAGTCTTTTAAACATGTGATTGCAAATGTTGTCATTAATAAAATTCTTGCATTGAATTCACCCCAAAAAACTTTAATCACCTAAAACAGAATAAAAGAAAGCAGCTCTGATATCTGGAGGAAAATTGCATAATGAGCACGGATTATTGGACTTAGATGGAACAACTTCGGGTAACATTAAATTTTTATCTAAAATATATTTAAAATGCAGCTGCTTTGGTTTATATATAGATATATACAAATATATTTCTTTGAAAACAAAATAAAAATCTCTTTCTGAAAATATTCTATAACATTTTCTTTAAAATAAGATGAAAATACTTGAAAAATACAAAATGAAACAAGTATAAACATGGTATTTATATCTCATTAATAAATGGTACAGCTACACTACACCAAATACAATTACTTTCCACTGAAGCTCAAACTCAGTTGTTCTAGCTTTCAGCTTTTCTACTCATATGAATCAGCATGCTGGCTACAATAACTGTGTGTTCTAAGTAGCATCAATAATGTTTTGCTCAAAACACGTACGATATCACAGAATACTTTACTGCCTACTGCAAGACAACAAAATGTGACGTCACCAATATCTTGGTTAAATTATATAAGGTATCACAGACAGACTATACTGTCCACAGCTTGACAGTACAGACTACAAGCCCCTGCACTTAGATGCCCTCATAACAGTATAACGCCACCATTACCACATTATGCTAAGCACTGTGTGTAGTGTTAGTTGCACAGAAAGAGTATTTAACTAAATATTCAAAATAAGTAAAGCTGTTAGTCAACCTTTATCAATTATTTTTGAACAGAAAATTGTAAACCTTCAACAAAACGACTGTTTAAAAAAATTCACATCTAAAACAATGCATAATCATCGTATCCACTATCTCAGCAAACTGACCACTGCATGATGCTACAGTCTTTTCCACCCAAGCTAATCACTCGGGTATCATCAGGGAGAAAACTCACAGCCGTTACATGACTGCTGTGTCCACTGTACATATGGTAAATGCACTGAAAGAGAAAACATTGAAAATATGTAACAAAATGTGTTCTTAAAGTAATTATCACAGAAGAGGGGTACAAATCAATAAAAACAGTTATTATCTGCTAACAAGAACTGTATACACTGAAAACAACACTTAACTAGAACAATGAATTTTAAAGGTTTTAAATCAAAATCATAATACTAAATGAAGCTAATCTTTTAGACATTATCACTAAACATTACTACTGTGTAAAGTGGATACTGCATGCTTGACTTCTAAATATTACTACTGTGTGAAATGGATACTGCATGCTTGACTTCTAAATATTACTACTGTGTGAAATGGATACTGCATGCTTGACTTCTAAACATTACTACTGTGTGAAATGGATACTGCATGCTTGACTTCTAAACATTACTACTGTGTGAAATGGATACTGCATGCTTGACTTCTAAACATTACTACTGTGTGAAATGTATACTGCATGCTTGACTTCTAAACATTACTACTGTGTGAAATGGATACTGCACGCTTGACTTCTAAACATTACTACTGTGTGAGGTGGATACTGCATGCTCGACTTCTAAACATTACTACCGTGTGAAGTGGATACTGCATGCTTCATCTCTAAACATTACTACCGTGTGAAGTGCATACTACATTCTCAATCTCTAAACATTACTACCATGTGAAATGCATACTACATTCTCAATCTCTAAACATTACTACCATGTGAAATGCATACTACATTATCAGTCTCTAAACATTACTACTGTGTGAAGTGGATACTGCATGCTTCATCTCTAAACATTACTACTGTGTGAAGTGCATACTACATTCTCAATCTCTAAACGTTACTACTGTGTGAAGTGCATACTACATTCTGAATCTCTAAACATTACTACCATGTGAAGTGGATATTGCATGCTTGATCTCTAATTGTTACTACTATATGAAGAGGATATTTCATGCCTGAACATTACACACTACTATAGTGTGAAGGATGTTTAGTTCCTAATCATTAATTGCGTGTGAATACTTCAACCTTGATCCATAAACATTATTTACTATTGAGTGAAGAGGATATTGAATGATTGGTGTCTTAAACGTTATTTACCACAGCATATTCAGTCCCTAAATGTTATTGTGTTTGCCCCTGAAGAGAAAGACCCACTTTTCAGAGGCAATCAGGTTATAGGGTATCATATTTTTTGTGTTAAATTGATTTTTGGAATATACTGTGTAAAACTGATACTATATACTTGATGTTCCAATAAGGTTGCATTTGAATGTGATAATTAGTTCTCAGTTGTAAACATGACCAGAGAATAATGTGGTACTGTAAATACAGAATTGGGAAAAAAAAAACAAAAAAAAAAACAAGTACTTCTCTTTAACAACCACGGTTTCACCCAAAAAGGTATTGTTAATGATACTGTAAGGTTTGCACCCAAGAACAACAAGAGGAATGTGGTATTGTAAGATGATCTCTAAACATGACTACAGAGTAATGTAAAATTAGACTGTTCTCTAATAAAAAAAATTGCAGTACTGTATGATTAATCTTTATGAGGCAAACTGCAAATTAAAGTGATGCTGAATGAATAATATTTGATTATGATTAATATATGTCTTTAGTTATGGAAATCTCTGTTACAGAGTTACTTCATATAACACTAATCTTCAAACCAAGATGCAAATAATATTGTATCACTTTCTAAACATATCTAGCATTAACTCTTTCATTACTTTTTTAAATGGATTGTGTAATGCAACAGAGAGTTATATAAGAATAGCTGAGAATTGCAGTATCGGCTAGATCAACATTCACTGGTCCAGTCAGATGGGTAAGATGGAATGCCATCTGTTGAAATTAAGTCACTTGTGGTGAGTACAATCAACTGGTGTATTAGTATGTTCACACGTTCGTTACTACATTATTTACCTCCAAAAGTACAACTAACGTTGTCTGGTGTTTTTACATAGAACCTGTCACTCCTGGTTCATATTCCAGAAGCAAAAGGTGAATAGTCACAATGCCTTGAAATATTGGTCCAGCTGAAAAATTTGGCATTCATTTGCTCTTTTATGAAAGAGCACATGGAAAGTTGGATGTATAAAGATAACCAATGTGTACAATGCAATAAAATATGTTTAATAATTACCTTAGGCTGGCACGCTGGGGAGGAGAAGAGTTTTACTTTTCCAAAGTCATCACCTGTCACTAACAACTTTTTATTATGAGATCTGTCACAAGTATTGACATCAGATCCATCAGCATTGTCAGGCCAAATTCCTGAGGATGGAAAGGAGTATTTTTTTTGCTTTTATTAGTGTCCCATTTCAAATTCCTGTTCTAAAGACCTTTAAATTTACAAACTTTAAAGATAATTTTTTCATTAAGTAAATAATATATTGAATTAGAGGCAGCTTATTTCCACTACACATTACAAGAAATTTATCATAAATTGTAATGAAATTAACCTCCAAATTAAGTATGAAAACATTCATTATGAAATTGATGTTAGTGGTACAACATAAAGAAATCTATAATAGATCATATGAAATTCAAAGGTCAAATTTTTAAGTGCGTGTTTTAATAAATTAGTTTTATTCTTATTTCATTTATACAAAGGTTTCCAAGTGTGAAAGAATATTAACATGCTAACTCTGACAAGGGTAAAAATTCCAGTTTTAACAGTGAGTCACAGAAAATCATGATACAAAACAATAAAAGTATTACACAAATGAAAACCCATGTCACTAAAAGCAAAACAAGTTACTTGTCCAACTTAATATATACATTCTCCAAGACACTCAATAAATGAGAAAACAAAAACATACAAATTAGCTGTCCTTGTTCACAGCTTCTCCAAGTAGATAGATAAACAATTTCTCTTACAAAAGTAATAAATAAGAAGTTACAACAGGGAATTTCAGTGAAAACTAAAATATAATATGAAATGTGGCCATACCAAGAACATTAAACCCAATGGTGCAAGTTTGTGTCTCCCACACTATGTCTCTGACTACATCAGCATTTGTTACTTGTCTACAAACTGAAGCATTCCCTGGGAAAAAACATTAATTATCTTACGTTTAGTGTTTCTGTAAACCTACATCAAATTATATCAAGAGGGATTTAGTACACTGACACACATATGATTGCACATGTCTATTCTAATTCTAATGAACAAGTAAAACAAAAGCACAGCTGCTGTCCTTTACAATATAGCTAGATCACACCATTGCACTCTTTCTACATTACTTGTGTATTTCATAACAGAAATTGACAAAATTTCCCAACTTCACTGCTAAAATAATAGAAATTATCCAAAAACTGATCATTTTACACAACGATAATCTATACATAGCTACAAGACACTTGACTGACAAATAATCAGGGAAAGTTTAATTGTACATAATAAAAAAAACATAATAGAAACTCACAGAATAACAGTTCATGATCTCCTGCTGTTGTCTGAATATATGTGCTGTTTTCAGACCAGTCAAAGTGAGTCAGAAAGCTAGAGTGCCCCTGGAATCAAAGATGTAACAAATTATCTTAAAATAATCAGAAGAGAAGCTAAAAAATAGTACCAAAATAATTAGTTGGTGCTAGACTTATCTTGTAATTAAAGATGGAATGACTGATGTTGCAAATGAAAGCCATTTGTATGCATGTGTTTATTTTTGATGCCACATCGGGCTATCTGCTCTCTACCAAAGAGAATTGAACCCCTGATTTTAGTGATGTAACAAATATGAAAAGCATCTAAAAGTTAGGTGATTCTATGTCTGTAGTAAATATAAACTGTCAAACCAAATTATCAAAATCCATTTGTTTAAAATCAGAAGCTCTGACATTGATTATTATTGATCTCAAATATATCAGCTTATTTCTGACAAATGTCTTTATAAACACGTAACTGTCTCATAGCCTTAAAAACATCTACAGTTAAATTTATACAATAATTATTATAAATAATTTATCAAATATCAATGTTGGCATAATTAAATTATGTTTAACAAAACTTACTTCTTGGTCTAAAGGAATTATTCATTTCTTTTATAATGCTTTTGGATCGACATTTCTAACACTCAATACCCTAAACTTGCATTTAAGTATAATCCCAACTTCCATAAAGATTATGAAAAACTAAAGTAAGTAGGCTCATTTAATAAACTTGCCCACTTGATTTTAAAGTGAACCATTCTATTACACTGTAACTACAGTTAGCGAGTTATTCCATATAAACTGAATGAGTTTACACTTGATAATTTTAAACGAGGCAATAATAAAACTTTTTTGTGTTAAATAACAATAAGTAGAAGAGGTAAAGAGATGGTAAATTTGTAACAACCCATGAAATGCAGGTTTATTAAAGTTTTTTATTCCCAAAATAAACCAGTGGCATTATAATATAATAATAAGAATATAAGAATAAATTTATTCATATCTACTTGGCTTGATTATTTAAATAAAATTTGATTTCTTTATCAAAAAATGATAAGTAACATGTGACTTAAAAACCTGTTACTTCATACAAGTGTCTATATTTAAAGTATGTATTAAAAACGTAGTTGTAGAATTAATGTTTTACCAATCACGAATATAAATTTCTGTTTTTGTCCTAAATTTGCCAGCATTGATTGAAATCATGCACACTGTATGTGTACCCATGTAATAAAAGAGGATACTGGAGAAATTCCATTAGTGCCTCCCCTATCCCCCACTGACTCATCTATATTTAGACAGCACTGAAGTTGTTGAATCTACAAATTTTAAAAGAAAAATAACCACTTATTGACACATCCTGAATCATTCTTAGTCAATGAAACCATACTTGACAGGTCCAAATACAAAACCCTAAGGAATTAGAAGACAAATACACATATTTCTTTCAAATCAAGATAGAATATCATCGAGGAATAAACTGTATAAATACTTCACAATACACAAAAATCCAGAATACTAGTTACACAAAGCAAAAAAAAAAACTCATTACAACAAAGCCTTGGCTTGGAAAAACATTCTATTAACAGGTCCTAACATTTTACCTTTATACAAAGTACAGTTTTTATAAAGAATTTATTCAAAAAATTTACCATGTAGAAATTTTTATCTAAGGAAAAACAACAAATCATTCTTTCTGAGTCAAGATATATAAATTTAAAAAAGAAATCATAACCAGCACACTGAGGTCAATCTAGAACATATAAAATTAAGTTCTTAGTTTTGAGTTTTAGGGTCAAATATCATTTCCATATGGTATTATCCTTCATTAAAACTATAAAATGATAGTGTGATATTTTCAACACCACAGTGTGCTATAAAACCTATTGTTTGACACATGGTAAATATCCTGCTAAACACCATAGTTTTAAACAAACTGCATTTGCAGTCAGATGTATTCATCACTTAACTAACATTCAGTTTAAAATACCAGATATTATAAGTTAAAATACTTGTGACATTCAAACTTGTGCAAAATCAGCAGAACAAAACTAGAATCAGAAGAGAAACCCTGTGTTATTAAGTGTTCAGTGTTGAAAAAAAATAACACCCAATTGTTCTGGACATTACTTTTTGCACAAACATACTCATAAGCAATTCTTATTCCAAAACTATTCTTTCTCTTTCTTTCCTTTCACCTATGTATCACACATGCAGTGTTATTTCACAATTAATGTCCTAATCTTAGAAATGTGAAGTGTCTCACTTTCCGTACATCCACCATATATCTGTTCAACATGCTTACAATGTTTACTTGCTATTTATCCCAGATGAAGAAGTCAACTTTCTGAAAACAACTGGGATATTGAGTTTCTTTCCTAAATCAAAACAGTTCCATATTATACACTTATTCATGTTACTCTATTCCTTAAATTGACATACTGAGATTGTATGTTACATATTTATAATATGAGATACTCATACCTTATCTTACATATTTCCATGATAAGATAATGAGACTATACCATTATATGCTTCCAACATGAAAATCCACAATTCTCTCATATATTTTGCAAGATCACACTGAGAATGCACTTCAAATACTTTCTAAAACTAGGTACTGAGACTGCACATTATATTTATTTCTTATGTGAGACTGGCAAATGTAGGTTAACACTGACAGATGGTATATCCCCATCACAATGTGGGTCCTACTTCCTCAATCATCTCCAACACGTAGTGTACATTTTATAATCCCACATTTCAGCTTGTACCCTGCGATCTTTTCAATTAATGCAACTTTTTTTTGTTTAATTTATTTTTGTTTCAGCCTGTTTTTTAAGTTAAAACAAAATAATATAATTAGTCAGAGGTTTGGATTTGCTGTTTTTAACACAGTCCTTCCTTGTGATTGTTTATTTAACTTGCTTAAGATGTATTTATTTTCACTAATATATATATACACACACATGCATGCACGCATATGCATATATACACTTTATAATAAAAGTATGATTACATTCCTATGAAAATAATTATTTATTAACTTTAGCCATCAAACTTTGTCCCATCTAGAATAAAAATGAGATATACTTCCAAAATGTACAGACTTGTAGTTTGTCCAAAATTCAATATATGCACTATATATTACTGAGGTAAAAATTATGGTTACAAACACAAGTTGAGGTAACTGTATGATCTCACCACTCTTCTGAGAAGACTATAAATGCAGTTATGTTTCACACAACATTGTATCTAATTTAAATCACTTCACAGAAGTGGAATATTTTCTATTGAAGACCCACATTTTTATAAACATTTATACATAAAAAACCCTAGTGTTTTCCTATGAAAGTTAAATAATCATAAAAAAATAATTAATTTTTGTTAAGTTATTTGTGGAATGATGCAAATGATGAAAACAAATAAATTCAAAGGCAGTACTAAAACTGTTTAAATACTAAATAATTTAACTTCATAAACAGTGCTCTAAATTTTTACATTTCAAGTGTTAAAATGTAGGTGTTTCTGAAGATTTGTAAGGAAACTACATTTATCATTTCTGTAATAATAATGTGGTGATATCTACTTTGATTTTAATTGCACATTTATGTTTGAAGTGTTTTTAACTTGTTAGGGTTAGGGCACAATATATTAAATATCCTTTGAAAAAACTTAAAATTTCCTTTATACCATTTGAAAAATCACAGAAGTAAACAATCTACTGTTACACTAAACAAAAATATGAGTAACTAAATATTTAAAACATGCAGAACAAAAGTTGTTGAGTCATAACTTGTTAAAATAACACAATTCAATCAAAATGTGATGATACAAGAACATATTCAATCTTACTGAACATTTCCCAATCCTGCTATACTTCTTGAAATCTTCCTGAACTTGATAAATGTACAGGTTGCTGTCATGGGAACCAGCAGCCAAGAGTTTACCATCTGAAACAGAATTTTATAATTTTTTAAAATAATAATTAATACAACTTTTATAACGACATCATGTGGTGTCATTAAAATACAATAACAATCTGTTAAGTTTAAAAATATATAGAATAATAAATGCTATTAAAATGAGCCATAATATATATATGTATAAAGATTGGGAGAGGAAATCATATTAAACAGGGGCACAGTCCAAAATTCAGTGCTGACATCAAGTGTTGACAGATCTTGTTTCTACAGATGACTTTTGTAATCACTGATTCCAGTGTTGTTTTAACATTAGTTTAACAAACTTAATAGCCTGAAGGTGTATTGAGAATGAAAACTGTAATATGATATCTGTAAAAGACACAACATTTTATCATATTACAGGTGATCTAAAGTTTACTGTAAATGTGGATACAGTCACTTTTTACTTTTAAAATAAAATCAGTGTAAAAATAGAATGTTTAGATAGAAACAAATTGTTTTATCAAGCAACATTTTGAACAACACTTCTCCAGGTTTATTATGAAAATGAAATTCAGTTTGATGAAGAACAGTTGCTCAAAATGTCAGTTGATATATTCTTATCTGAATGTTATGTTTTTACTTCTGTTTACATCTCAACATTGTGTGAATTACAACCTTTCCAAAACTTTTTTTCTTTTGCTCGATAACCATTATGTAGATGTTAACAAAGTATTCAGATTTATAACCGTAGTTGAACTAAATGTGACATCATGGTGGTTCCAAAGCTGATAGTACTTTTGATGAATTTTTTAAATGCATCTATACTTTTTACTGGCAAGTTGTGAATTCTTCTCGTGAAATAATATTTTTAAATTTAGTTTTGTTTGCTTTGAATTTCATGCAAAGATACACAAAAGTCTATCTGTGCTAGCCTTCTCCAATTTAGCAGTAATAGACTAGAGAAAAATAACCATTTAACTTCACCCACCATCAACTCTTTTGCCAACAAAAAGTGAAATTGGCCATCACATAATAACACTCCCACAGCAACTATTCAGCACCACCAACTGCCATCAACTCTTTAGCTGCTCTTTTACCAATGAATAGTGAAACTGACCATCACAGCATAATATTCCCAGAACTAAAAAGGCAAGTACATTCAGTAATAATGATTTAATCCCATGGCTCTCAGATTGCAAGTCAAGCAGCCTGACATCAGGCCATGGAAAGCCTTTTTTTTTCATTTACTTTCTTTATAAATACAGGAAGTATTTATGAAAGTATAACTGAAAAAACACAGTAAAATAAAAACACCTATATGTTGTTTTTTTTGTAATAACACTAACTTCATGACATTTATCTCAAACAAGTTGTTTCTGAGATGAAAATATTTGATAATTATATTATCATCACTGTTATAAAAGCTCTTACCAGGTGAGAACTTGATACAGTCAATTACTTGGTTTATATCACAGTTAACAATGTACACTTGTCTGGTAGCTGCATCCATTGCCACCCATCGTCCACTCACAGTTGCTAGTAAGATAACGTTTCCATCAGGGGAAAAACAGGCAGACTGAACTGGCTCCTGTAAGTTTTAGGCATCACTTAGATTGAAGAATAAATTATATTTCTTAATATTTACTTATAGTTACAATTACACATTAGGCAAATAAGAAAATTACTCAGAGAAGAGAAATGTGACAAGAAAAAATTGATCTAAATTTCAATTACATTTCAAGTTATACCTGCAAAGAAAACATTATTGAAAAAAAACAGATCACCCATTACAAAATAGTTAATGGAGATTGAAAAACAATAACAAATAATGTTTAAAACTAATCAAGAACAATGAATTCTATATCTGAATCTAATAAACATGAAAATAAACAAAAATTAATAATATAACAGAAACAAATAAATATGAATGGGCATTATGCCACATAACTTAACTAAGCAAAATGCACCCCTGAGATATTTATAAATATTATGTTGCTTGAAACTTATGCAGTTGTTTCATAAAAAAACCAATCCAACCTTGTAGATTTACTGATCAAAACACACAATAGTGCATCTTAAAGCCAAAATAACCCACAGGACAAACTGTGATAGTTTAGTGATTTTACACATTCTGTAGCTTAAACTGTGGTAATCCAAATTAACACATATTTTCAGTATACTGAACCTTACTTCACACACTGAATTTCAAAGTAATCCATCAAGAAATGCACATGATATAAAATCTGCAACTTAACTTGAAGTTTTCCTTTTTTTTATTTCTTTACACTGAAAGTATGCAAATTTTATTTTAAGGAGAAAACATATTTAACTTTCATGAATTTTTTTCATATTTACAACCTACACTAAAATTTCAAATTTAGTTTAAATATAAATGATATGTGCAAAGTTATTCAACAAAAATATTGAATTTTGACCTAATTTTTTCTTCACGTTTATGAAAAACATCACATGAATGATTGGTCTAAAATTTTAACTACAGCTTTATCCAAGGGTAAAAGTGGATCATTTTTAGTTTTTTGGCAATCCAATTAAACAAGCCTAATTTAAAGCAACAAAACTATAAGGTAAATGTACATGCAAATACAAAAGCATTAGTTAGGTCAGGCAAACTAGATTAGCAGTGTCTTGCTCACTTTTTCAAAAGAACCACATGGGTGGATGGTTATTTTTCTCAAATTTTATGAAATTTACCAAATTAAAGAGTTTAGTGCCACATGATATTAGCTAAAGCAATTAGTATAAATAATGATGTTTGATATAACTGTAGAGCATTACAAGAAACTGTTAATCTAGATATTAACACTGTTTTTGAGGAAACTATCCTCATATATTTTAAAGAATTTAGATGGTTCTATAAACTAAAAGTATACTCTGAATAATGGGATTCCAATCTCAATGCTAATGTTGGTTACTATCGAGTGTCACTTTCTTCTTTGCTATGGTTTCTTGGTGTGCATTGACAAAGTCAAGATATCTAATCAAACACACTTTAGGCATGAACAAAAAGGTGGCCAGAAAAGGGCTTGAGTGTGTGACTTAAAGTCAAAACTGGAGGCTAAACTACTAGCTACACTTACAGCATTGACAATAACTTCATTCATCAGTTAACTAGGTTGTGCATTTTGTTTTACTTACAATCGTGACCCAAGATGAACATGGCTCACACCTGCATCTTTACTAATATTATATTTCCTGTATGAAAAATGACCCACACATGCATCTTCACTGATGTTACAGTTTGTCTTAAATTATTCATACTTGCATCTTTACTTATATTATACTTTTTATATAAAACAGGACTCAAACCTGTATCTTTACTGATGTTATATTTCCCATATAAACCATAAGCATCTAGTATTAAACAAAACTTTCCCAGTACCATAAACCAGGGGTTTCCAAGCTTTCTCACCTCATAACCAACCTAAGTACACACATACTTTTCTGAGACCCATACTCAAACGTAGAAATGAATTACTAGTCTAATATATTTCACTGAAGTGTAGTGGTGCTCTAATATTTAGTGGTTTTGTTTTGTTTATTCAATAACATTTAAGGCCCAATACCTTTTATAATACAAATATGTTTATGCTTTACCATATTTTGTTTTGCAGTTTATGCTAATACTTGTTGCAACCCATTAACCCTTGTGCAATGGGTCAGGGTTCAAAGGCCATGTCATCGCATTTGTTGACTTCTATTCAAAATTTTAATGAATTACTATTTTATAAATTTATGTCAATAAGTTTGGAATCAAACTGTACATTATAATTCAAACTTTTAATATCATATATGAATTAATTCTTTAATTTAAAAGTACATATTAAAAGAACACATTTAAATATAGATTTTAGTGGTATGCTGAATGCAGTGGTTTAAAATTGGGCATTTGTGATGTCAAAATACTAAGTTTATAATTTCGTACAAGTTAGGAACTCAGATTACTAATATCGACAAGCCAGAATATAAAATATGAACCTCATATCTTTTTATTTTGCTGAGGTATGGCTTATGTACTGAACCAACTGTGGTGTCCCTGGTTCAACTCTTTCCATTGTTTGAAATAGTTCCTTATAAACACTTACTTTAACATATAACATGTGAAAAACCAATTGACATCTTAGAATGTCATCAGAGTGGTTTGCCCCACCATCTTAATCTTTGAAAAGGCTTCCACATTCTTTTCATCCAAGTTTTCAAGGAGGTAGGTTGTGTCTATAGTCTGCTCAAAGTTTCACATTTTATAAAATGTTATAAAAACCTTGGTTACTAAGCTTAATAGGTTATAGTGGAATTCTATAGTATCAGCGTAGATATGAGTTTTTGATTATTCAACTATACATATAAAACCTAAAAACAATTTGTTTGATATTCTCCACATGCAAAATTTCAAAAGGCTTAGCAACCTACATCCAGTAACAACTGAGCATAAAGGTCACAGCAAGAAGAGATAACTGTTTTGCTTTACTTCTTGATTTATTGTTCTGTATTTTAAGAAAAATAAATTTAATAATATATTTTTAAATAGTAATAATGTGTGTGTGTGTATATATATATATATACAGATATAGAAATGCACACACGTATACTGCATAATAATTTAAATGTGACTGTATATTACAAAATACTAGTCCACTAACACACAGCCAAGATAAAGAAAAAACCAGATGTCAGTTTTATAATACTGGATACGTGACCAGAATGCATGTGCACCATATCAATGCAAGCTATGTAATGTTAGATGCCATGACTGGAAAGTTAATGTAATAAATAATAAATATATATGTTCATATGTAACATTATGAGACTACTTAGACTAAACATTTGTATTTTTGTGTTATAATATGCAGTCATTCTAACATTGAAAAAGCATAATTTATATTTATTTCATAATTTTTATGATGGTTGTGAGCTTAGTTAAGTGGCAGACACCACATAGTTAGAATATAGAAAATAACAAAATATAAAGTCTCACTTAAAACAAACTTTTAAAATGTATTTAGGAAGTTTGAGATTTTTGGGATGAAGAATAGTTTTAATCATAACATGAAATCACTTTACACTTACACCACTAACTTTATTTTCACAAACATATCTTCAGTAAAATATTTCATTAAAAATCTCATTTTTTGCATATACAAGTACTTGTAATCTTTAATAAGTCTAACAAATTTTGTGAAGATACACATGCTGTATCAAAAGTTATAAATACTTAATGTGTAGATAAACTTGTGTATATTATACCAAGCTCATTTCAAAAGGGTTAATAAATCATGACATATAAGTGTGGGAATTCATGCATTTTCTGGCATTATGTATCCTGTGTAAAATTTAATAAACACAATTTACACTGTATCTTTATGTACATTTCCCGTAAAAAATGTTATCTTGTAATTAAACACAGTTAGTTCACTTCTATATCTTTACTTTAACACAACATCTTTATCAACATTATGTTTTTTATATAAAATGTAAATAATAAATACAACTCACCCCAACATCTTTACACCACACTACAGAATGGGACATACTATCCCAGAGATGCACATTACCATCATAACCACCACTCAGAAACTGGTTCTGTGTCGGGTGGATAGCAAGTCCCCACAACTCTTCTGTTTGACCCTATAGTCATGATATGAATTCAATACTTGAACCACAGCTACACTCACCATGTCTTATCAAAAACAACATACCTGTTACTCTTAGTACTACCACTACTTTTGCTAATAGCACAATCATTAGCACACTTTGCTGACAGCACAACCATTAGCACTACTCCTACAAACAGAGGATCTCACATGCAAGATTGTCACATTTTTTAGAACATTTAAATCCAAACTAAACTTTCCAGATCAGTCACACTTTTTCTATATTTTTAAAAAACAAGGACTGGTTCATTTCATCTGGTGATATTTGTTACCTCTAAAAATTATGCAAACTAATATTCAAATACATTATGTGCAGATGGAAGACTAGTCTTTGTAATTCAAAGATAAATATATCTTTAATAAATTCAGACTGAAAGTTTGGCTGCATTAAGGTTACTTTAGGTTATTATTGTGTCTCATTCATAAGGTTCGCTACAAACAACAATGGTGGCTTCCATGCACAAAAAACTGAAAACCCCAAGGTAAAACAACAGAAAATGTAGATGTTTTACATAAAAAGACTGATACATCTCATGTGACAAAATCTGTAACCTCTAACCTCTGCAATAATCATCACCCACATTATATTCAGGTGAAGGAATGCTTTGTAAATACTGTGTTGAAACAGAATTTGTGACAAAAAAAACTCAATTAATGAACATCTGAAGATAGATAATTATGAATACAATTTTTAAAAATATAGGAATCAAAAAATTACTGCAGAAATCTTTGATATTAATTTTGTAACAACAAAGAATCCCTTCTATAGATGGAGAATAGATACAATCATGCAATGAACACTAAGTTTTAATGTTCATTGGAGACTGAAATTAATGTTACATCTAGGCCTTAATTAACACTGCTAAAAAATTAAACATAAGAGCTTGTGAACTATTGGTACAATCTACTTTACATAATATATTCTTTACAATATATATTTGTCTTGAAGAACACGTGAAAGGTATATGAAGTTATACAAAGCAATACAAGAACACTACACAGTAAATGGATTTTGTATTTTTCCACAAATATAAATAAGACTGCATAATAATATGATTATGCTCAGTTCTTACTTAGAAAACTAGGTTAAGTTATACTGGTGTATGCTATATTCTGCTATAGTCTAAACTAATCTGATTTACCTGTGCAACAGTGTAGAAGTTTAAAGCCATGGTTCCTTGCAGTATACAGTTTTTCGTTGTCCCTACTAGTAACATACTTCCCTTTCCCTGGGTGAGAGTTCTAATACCTCCAGATGTTTCTGGTAACTGACATAAGTGACGAAATAATTTTAAAAGTATATTTTACGTAAAAGCAATATCTACAGTTTCACTTAGAAGCTATTCTGTTAAAGTATTTGTAAAATCAGGTAATTATTTCACATTTGAAAAATGATTCGGAAATTCTACTTAGAAGTTTTGAAACATAAGGCTTTCTCACAAATTTAAAAACGTCTCAGCAATTGTTTTCAAACAAATGTCAGCAAATTGAATAATCTTTATATAATAACGTAATAAACTGTTTCAAACCATTGCTCCCCTGCCAGTTCTAGTACAAGAATCGTCCCACTCCACAATTCGCCTGTCTTTTCCACCTCCACTTACAAACGTTCCATCCTTCATCACACACACAGAAAACACTGGTCCCTGATGAGCACCATGTAGAGTATGTGTTGGTCGATTACTTCCTAAACAAGTTAAAACTTATTGTCACTAATGGGTTTGAATACAGTTTCTTTACGCTTGTTACATTATCAATTAACGTCAGTCAAATACTGCCCAAAATCACAATAAGTACAAATATTTGTTTTATATCACACTAAACATTGAGATCACATCCAACAAAGTCAACCATAATCCAGAAAAAAGAAAATTTATTGTAGCAAACCAACTCAAATGTAATTGAATGTTTTAAACAAATACAATATATATATTATAATTTTGCTAGATTTCAACCTTTAAGAGAAATAACAAATAATGTGGAAAATATTTCACTTTTTAAAATTAAGAAAGTAAAGAAACACTCAAGGCCAAAGTGATGTCTAACTCTTACGCTCTAGGTAGATGTACTTGTATTTTATATTCATGACCACTGACCTTAATCATGAACTACTGACCAAAAGGAAGTCAGCCAGTCAACTGCATCCACAACATAGTGTGGGGAATATTTTGTGACATTACATACATGTGTACAAACATAAATTCTCAATTGTGAAATCTAGAGCTCTACCACAGTGTTAGCTTGTGCCCAGGTATACACAGCCCTAAAGAAAAACATTCCAAATACAACATAATTTATTTTGATTGGAAAAGTTTTCTTAACTTTACATGTGGTATCAAACAATGATATCTGAAAGGAAACTTTCTTAGGTTATCTACAGTCTGTGAATACCATGAAAATGAGAATTTTTTCCTACTATTCCAACATGTTGGTCAATAATAAGTCTTGCAACAAAAGTTGTAACTTTCTGATAGAAAGTTGTCTCCTTGCACATAAATAGTTCTTATTCTTCAGTGTTACCTTTATATGCAAAAAATATTTTTTAATGCAGGCCTTTGAGCAAAGATTTGTTTATCACAAGGATAAACCTGTAAGCAATCTTATGGAATACCCCATCTCTACAGTTTGCACTGTGTGGCCATGAAGATATAATATCTAAATCGACATGACCTTACAATTCAGATTTGATCTGTTAAAGAATGCCTGGTCAGGCATCACTCAACACAGAGGAGAATCCAAACAATGAGCAATAAAAAAGGGAAAAGGATACCTTAAAAGGAAAAATAAAAAACAAATAACTGACTCAGTCAGCATCTTACTGATTTCTGATAGTTTACAATGGCTATAGATGGACAATGATAACCCAATGAGGATGATAACTGTAATATGAAGAAAACAGACAAGTCCACATGTCTGATTAAAGATGGGTGATGAGATGAAATGTCAATGAAGAGGTCAAATCAGATGAGAAGATAGTTGGAACAAACGATGGGAGGAAGATGATAAAGAGGAAGGAACCAAATGAAAGAAGAACTGAACCCATCTGGAGAAGATAGGAGGAGAAAGATTATGAACAGAAGATGACTGCAAAGGTGTAAAGAGGCAGGAACAGACACCCCAGAAGAAAATTGTATGAGCAACATAACATAAAAGAACATGTACAGGGTACAGAAGTCTACAGAGAGCAGAACAAGGATAAAGGTGTGAAGCAGAAGGAAGGAAAAGCAGCTAAACAGAGGAGTTATTCTTATGAGCCACTGAAGAGTTACAGAAAAAAATTATCTGAAGAAAGGAAAAAAAATATGTAGAAGGATAAAGAGTTCGTGAAACATCATTGCACATAAACACCAATGTCCACAGGTGAATAGAAGAAAGAAGACATAAGGAAATGTGAAACAAGGATCACTGGGGAAAGTAGTTTGAATATAGAGAAAGTGAGATAGTGACAAGATTTCAAAATAATGCAAATAAGCATTTACCACATTCCTTTTGGTCATCTACGAACCTTAAGAAAAGGCCCATCTAAGGATGAGAAATTATTCCAAGCTAAAAAAAAAGGGGGGAACAAATGGAAAATTAGATTGAGGCAAAAAAAGGTTAGTTCAGATGGTGAGAAGACAATAATGAGTCTGAAATAAAAGCTTGGAGAATAATAAAGAATAGATGCAATGACCTGTTGATACAGAAACTCTTGTACCACTTCACAAAAATACTGGCTGCTGACAGGATCCCAATCCATGGAGAAAAGAAAGGGGTACCAGAAACAGCACAATTCCCTCTAATAAACCCCAAAGAATCTATGGATCTGTAGTTAAAATCTCATCAAATAGTAACATAATCATACAGTCAAGCTCCCAGTGGACTGGAACCCTCTGGTTATTCTCTTGTACTGTTGATCCATTGACATTGAATAAAATGATGAAGGGGGACAAGGACAGGTAGATAAAGATCACAACAGGAAAGGAATAGGAGCTTATTGTGCCTCCAACTGCAACAAATGTGGAATCATAGAAAAAGAGTAAAGTGTTGATGCACAAATTACATACAAAATTCCAAAGTCTCAAATACATGATTCAAAACATATCACTTAAGTAATAACGTGGAAGTCCTAAAAAGAAAAAGGCAGTAAATATACCCAAGACAAGGTTGAATCATGACCAAGAAAATCCCAACAACAGTGAAACTACATGTGTAAAGTGAGAGCTGAAAACAACAAATGAGTCAACATGTTGAAAAATACTGTTCTAGAACTAGATGATTTTACAGGAAGGGAAGGAAAAGACACAACAAAATCAAGTTGTGTAAAAAGGCTACCAAATCTTTGTTAGCCCAAACAGGTTCAGCTTGTTTAGGAGGATTAGTGAAGTTCAGGGGAAGAAGGATGAACCTTGTAATCATCAATCTCATGATGAACAATAGCAGAGAAATTCAACAATTGGTCTTTCCCATCTGCAGCACGTGAAAATAGTTCCAGATGTATGACACCCAAAGTGGGAGCACAAACATCAAAATTCATTGTAGAAATACATAAATCAAACAGAAGTATTTAATGTAAAATATGTGAATGTGAGAAAAAATAAAGACTGGAAAATTAAGTTAAATTAGTAAATTTCTTCAGTGTAAAGGAAAGAAAAGTAATGAAGAAATCCCACTGTCAAAACTAAACTATTAAAATTACACAAACGAATCCCATAAAGAGAACCAAGAGAGAAAAATGTGTGAACACAAGAACAGCCAAACAAGAAATGATAGTTCAGCAAAAGTGAGCAGAAAAGTTACATTTCATGTCATGAGAGTATGTCATGCTCTTAATAGGGGAGGGTTGACACATGATAATTTGCATAAGATATCAATTGGAATCACTCAGTTCCATTGATGGGAAGATAAAAGGCTTGTAGCATATATAAAAACATTTTTGCATATAAAGGGCAGCACTGAACAAGAATAGCTATTTATGTGAGAGGAAGTACAGCACCATATTGGAAACAGTTTTTCAAGTGTTTAAAATCTAAACTTCAAAAACAAAAATTAAATTAGAAAAGTACAAAAATAACAAACCAAGCATGTATTTATGTAATGATTCATCCAAAACATATGAAACCACAGAAACCAACCTCTGGACCACACAATGATATTGCCATTAGAATCTCCAGTCAGTATATCACCAACATCTGTGAATGCCATGCAGAGTACATATTTAGGTTTGTCTTGTTTCTGCAATACAAAACCAAATACAGATATATTTTGTTTTAGTATTGCTTTCACAAACACAAAATTTTGAGAACTAACATTTGCCATATAATAAAACTATACAGAGGGACAGTTAAGTATCTCACTTCTCACACAAACAACCAGATCTCTCATGTATTTTACATGAGAAACTAAAGTAAGAAATTAATGGAACTCCAGTCACATCAGTCTTGTTCAAATGGCAAACTATTACAATAGCATGTAAATGCAGAAAGTAAGGAGTATTTTCTACACTTTTGGAATGCGAATTTCTGTTTTAACGGTCATTACTTTTTGTGGATGTTAGTAAAAAACACTAGATCTCACAAGTTAACACATAAATGAGTGGGAGTTAAGTTTTTAGAAAAAAAGTAAGTCCATATATCTTCACCAATAAAAAATTAAAGTAAATTGTTCACTTATGTTAAGCTTTTATTTTACCAAATATACTCAAACAAGTTGTTTAATTTTCCTACCATATTTATTCATGTTATAATTTTAAGAAGTGCAATTATCATGAAAATACATAATGTAGCAGTAATATTTAAGTGTTACTGTTTATGTAAGTTAGTTTACTCAGTGAATTTAACTTAAGTCATGAAATCACATGAAGTAAAAGCGACTGAAAACTGTCATTAGTTCCAAATTCAAATTATTAGAATAGTATGATTAGATAATTAACCAAGCTGGCATGATAAAGCATTTCCACCAAATTGTTTTTTATTTTATTTGTTACTAAATTTAGCATAAAGCTAATTAAGGATTACCATCTCTAATTTTGAAATAATAAATTATAAGGTGGCTGCTTAACACGACCAACTCTTGGAACACCCTTTACCAATAATACTTCATAGCACTACCACATCTGAAAGAACAAGCAAGTTCAGCCAAGACGTTGGATGCTACAATCTGTTAATTGCTATTCGAGCACCCTAACATCTAAAATTTATAATAAAAAATGTTATTATCAAATACATATCACCCACACAGCAACAAGTAACAGACATTTCTTCAAGTTCAAAACACTTGAGATAATAAAAATTATTCAAGAGAACAAACATTGGTGAATACAGTGAAATATAAAATGATTTATCCAAAATAACTCTTTGGAGTTAAAGCTTAAAAAGTTTTAGTAACTAAGTTGTAGAGTTAAGGAAAACATCCTCCATATACTAAATATATAATTGCAGTATTTCTCTCTAGTACAGGGTTCAAAGAAAACCTAGCAAAACTTCTTCAAAAACAGAAATAAACAATAATATTTTACATAATAATTATGAAGAGAGACTTCCATTGTTTTAATAAAATTTATGTCTGAAGTTACTTGTTTTTTATCATATAAAACACACAGGTATGTTATTTTATAAATTTTCCAATCTGAGCTTTAAAGATTCAAAACAAAATATTTTCACACCAAAAAATAATAAAATCAATTATTTTTTAAAAGCATCAAGAAATAACCTCAAACAGTCCTAGTTTTTTCACTAATGTTCCACATTCTAGGCTCCAGAAATGGACATGACCTTTCCCTAATGTAACTAATGTGTAACGGTCCATTGGGTGAAACTCAGCAGCCAGCACAGTGTCAGAGGAACTCTGATAAGAAAGAGGAGAAAAAACTTGAAATTCTCCTTAATTATTTACATTTCTTAGAGAAGTAACTGTTACAAAACTCTTATGATCTTACTTGATCATACTTGTTTGAAAAGTGAAACATGTAAGATATGTTTTATTCCATAGCTTTTGTCTGTGAATATAATAATACCTTGGTTTCGGTGATTTTGTGGCCTTTTTCCCCTTTGTGCCATTCCCAAATTGATATTGTGTGCTCAGGTGAATCATCTACAGCACACAAGAGTGAACCACCATCCTTATAAATAAAAAAGAAGATGTTTATTTTCAACCATCAACACTTTTATTCAGTCTCTAATATTTTCCTTGGAATATAAATTTCCACTACAAAATATTTTTTTATGTTAATTCTATTAAAGATTGCAGAATTTAAATTTGAAGAAAGGTGTCACAATCAAAGTTTCTTTGCTTTCTTACACAATAAGTTTATTTTCCTGAACAATTCCAATAGTTTTGAAAAACAAGAATTATTCTTGCAGTCAGTCCTTCATGTTTGATGGTGGTCATCAAATAGATGCCTAAAAATACCTGTAAAATATTCTATGAAAGTTAGAGCTCCCAACAAGTCTGTCATGATGCTTGCTGTTTTGGGCTCTCCACTGGTCTTTTCTTTCTTATCAAGGAAAATAAAAATTTTTGAATTCAGAACCTGTTATTATTTTTCATGGCATTGACTATGACATCAGTTGTTTATGAACACAGATAATTCTATGTGATTTTTGTTGGCTGCTATAACACCAATAATTTAATTGGGCTACAAAAGCAATATCATACACTATCATTTTTCCACTATACTGTTAGATATAGATATCAAATATTTGTAATTTAAAAATCCAAGTCACTGTTTTAAAGTTTAAACTATAATATCAGGTAGTAATTATTACCAAGTTCAAACTAACAAGTGGTTTAGCAAATGTGGTCACAATAAATTGCATCTGATGAAAACTTCTTTCTGTACAACACAATGACTTCTGTACTGATCAGAGATGGTGATAGTACAATAGCACACAGTAAACATGTCTCAGTTTAATCAGCAAAATTGTTTTATCGATAGAAAAATGGTACAATTCAGAAAATACAAATTAACTGTTATTGACCAATTTTGTAAACAAGGAAACAAAATATAACATAAGGTTACTAATTGGTCTTCTGGACTGTTTGGTGTGGACCATTTACTGTTTTTAGGCATCTTGTAAACATGAAGAACTGTTGTTGTGTATTTCCTTAAATATTGTTTAATGTCAAATTACTGTTTAATTCATTTATAACACACCTAGCAGTTTAAAATATACACTTACAGCTTTAGAAAATGCAACACAACAAACAGCCCGCTCAAACTCTCCAACACCTATCACATGTAGGGTATTGAGGCTAACAGAATCCCAAACTCGGATATGAGGCTGAAGTGAACAAAGGAAATGTATCACCAAAATGTCAAACAAGTATTTATATTGAATAAGTTTGTTTCTGACTATAAATTTAAACGTTTTAACACATGTAAATCATGCATTTATTTACTGCTTTCAGTTTTGTTCACAAAAACCAGTATTGGTTGTTTTTGTTATAACAACATTACAAATTTAGTTTTCCATAAAGTCCTTAAAGATCATTTAACTGCATTTTTAAACATCTTAAAACTTAAAAAAACTATTTTTGTGTTATTAATTTTTATACTTTGTTAAAGGAAATGGGATATAAAAAAATTACAATATTTTAATTGCATTTTTAAAAATCTTAAAACTTAAACAAATCTGTGTTATAAATATTTAAACTTTGTTAAAAGGAGATCATCTTAAAACTTAAAAAATATTTTTGTGTTATAAATTTTTAAACTTTGTTAAAGGAGATGGGTTATAAAAAATTATATGCTGCAAATTCCACTGTGTCACTTCATCTATACTCTTCAAATTGTACACAAAATATTATAAAAGTCTATACTATTATTTTGAATAAACTGTGTACAACACCAGGTTGAATTCTACTAAAAACATCTTGTGTTTGATTCCTTGATATTAATTAAATAATTAGTCGCATACAAAAGACAAGAGCAAAACAAATAAGAAAGTCACTTTACCCGTTCCACAATTCTGGGCTGAACATGGAAAAAATAAAAAAAAGAAAAAATATTTAAAAGATCAAAACTTTTTACTAACAATGAAACAACATGAACAAGCATAACACAATCAAATGAAGTCTTCTGTTTAAAATAATAAAATACCATTTTATAACGACAAATAGAATGTATTACAGTTTTCTACCTTCAGATTCTTTTCTTCTGAACTTTATTTTAGCTGTTATAGAAACAATACAGGCCTTAACATTAAGAAAGTTTATTATCACTTTGCAATTAGAAGAAAAAAAAAAAATGAGCAGCAAAATGCTTGCTAATATTTTACATTATTTTGCTACATTTTTACATTATATGCTAAATGATTTTAGTAATTTTATTAGGATTAATGTTGAAAAGAAACACTTACCTTGATTTAAATTTTAGTTTTTTTAAAGGGAAATTTATTATCAAAATGTATCTTTTAATGGTATAAACACAAAGTTTATGTTATGGTTTAATACATATATAAACATAAACACACACAGACAAGCAAATGTTACACGATATTCAGTTATACAATAATTCTGTGGAAGAAACTCAATAAAACAGCATGACCTTGAATTATATATTTTTTACTAATAAAAAAACAGTATTTTGAACTATTTTGTAAAATTTACATATACCAGCTTACCTTAACTTTACACTACTTATTACAAACGTTTGCAAAATCCCATTTTAGAACATGTATTTTTTAACTAACGTTAGAAAAGTATACTGTCACTTTTTCATATTAAAATAATTAATTATGAATACTAAAATTTTACACTAACTTACCCTTCTTTCCTTATCATAAAATACTGACCATCAAAACTTTCTTTAAAATACACTAACTTTACCCTTCTTTCCCTATCATAAAATACTGACCATCACAACTTTCTTTAAAATACACTAACTTACCCTTCTTTCTCTCCGATTAACACCTGCTACCTGACCAGAGGCAAGGATCAGTTTGTTTGGATGAACTGCCAAGCTACAACACATCACAGTAAAACATAGAAATATTTCAAAATTTATGCTCTTTATAAGTTTTTCTACCTCATTATGTAAAAAATATCAGTGTAGTCACAAAATAGAAATCCCAAATACATATTTTGGTTTTATAAAACATTATGAATTACAAAATACATATAATAATCAATGGTAGTTTAAAAGAATCTCAGAATATTCTGTACATCATATTTTCAAAATATATTCAGTTTTATCACAAACAAAGTGATCAGTGATACATCATAAAATGCATAATGGAGATTCTAACCTATGATCATTTGTAACCAAAACTTTTATACAACACCACCAGGCATTTCATACAAAAAAAAACCAATGATGTTTAAGTTTTTCTGGCATAACATGTTTCACAAATGACAAATATTGTTTTGTTTTTTTAAGTTTGTGCAAAGCTACTCAAGGGCTACCTGCACTAGCCATCCCTAATTTAGCAGTGTAAGACTAGAGGGAAGGCAGCTAGTCGTCACCACCCACCGCCAACTCTTGGGCTACTCTTTTACCAACAAATAGTGGGATTGACCATCACATTATAACATACCCACAGTTGAAATGGCAAGCATGTTTGGTGGGACGGGTAAAATGACAAAAAACTTTACCATGATCTAAGCAGTGCTGACAAAGTTTATTAACAAAGTATTTCAGTTATTCAAGACATCACAAATTAAATAATCAATCAAAGTATTAGCTTCAGAATTTCTTAATTGTAATAGTCCCATTGCATCAATTAATTAGTGCACAAATGAAGCATCTTTATGTACATACTTTAACATTTCTTTTAACTTTACTCTTAATTTTATATAAAACAACAGGATATAAATAATGCAGTTATGTGTCGGGATTAATTGAATGTTTAAGAACAGGATACATACAAGGCAAAAACTTACAAAATATAGGACTATAAATTCATCATTTCATAAGGAAAAACGTAAAAATAATTTTAAACTAGACGATCTCTGTTAGGAACTTCCACCAACCATCAGCTAATTGAATTGATTTAGACATATACTAAAAGCATTCTGAAATGTACTTTATATCAATATATATTAGTTATAAGTATTATTTTGCATCATTCATTTCATTAGCTTTAAGAATTTAAAAATATTCTAGTTACCTAAGCTTGCCAAACACTGGAAGTTATCATTGGCCTTTATAACTGAAAATATTGATAACTACAGAGGCTCCCAAATAATGATGAATTTATTCTAATCATTACAAGTTTTTGTCTTTTTGTGAACTTTATTATGATGTTACAGACTATTAACTAGTATTTGTATAATAAAGGTGGTTAATAATTTAGAGTTATAGTAGTTAGCTTGTTCAATTGGAAGTTACGGATGCTCACCACTTCACATCATCAGTGTGACCTAAATAATGACGCTGGGTCTGTTCATCTACATTGTACAGAACAACAACAGCAGCTATAAAATACACCATCTCCCCTGTAGGCAGAAAGTGAAGGTTGGATCGGCAATCCCTTCCTCTGTAGCCATAACTGTGTTCCATGGGTCAAGGGTACTATAACAGTTCATCATATCTACTACAAGCATGTTCATAATAAAGGTTTGTCATATGCTAAAACAAAGTCACAGACAAAGTTATTTATAACAGCTTATGAAAACTTATCCATGAGGATCAATGGTTTAGCCAACAAAAATACTTCCAACACATTATCTTTACTTGATGTACAGAAAATGAAATGACTGAAGCTTGCACTATTGTCCTTTGCTGAAAAACAAATAGTTTTGTACTAGTGACAACAGAAAAGTGCTAGTTCTTAAAAAAAGAAACACCATTTGTTGGATCAATATGAGTGTGTAAGTATGAAAACAATGGGATTATATGTTTGTCTTGAAACAGATGGAATGCAACTTACCTGAATATAAATAAAACTGTTCAATATACTGTTTGTACTCACCCATTCCATATTTGCACAAAACTTACCTTTCAATTACTTGGTATATTTTCCGATGCCACAATTATTAAGGTATAATGTATAACCATAATAATTTCTAAAAACAATTTCTTATTATATCTTTCTAAGTACACCTAAACAATCAGCATAACATTAATAGGTATGTTAATTAATTCTTGTTATAAAGCATTACATCAGTGGATAAGTTTATTAACGCTTGATCACACAGTATCACATTAATAGAAACGTTCACTAATGTTTGTCACAAAGCACTACATCAGTAGACAGGTTAATCACCATTTGCCATAGAACATTACATCAGTAGACGGGTTCATCACCATTTGCCATAGAACATTACATCAGTGGATAGGTTTATTAACACTTGATCACACAGTATTACATTAATAGAAAAGTTCACTAATGTTTGTCACAAAGCACTACATCAGTAGACAGGTTCATCATTACTTGCCATAGAACATTACATCAGTAGACGGGTTCATCACCATTTGTCATAGAACATTACTAAAATTATTGTTCTTGAAGTATAGAGCAATAAATCAAAAAGTAAAGCAAATAATTATCTCTTCTCGTTCTGACCTTTAAACTTCGTTGCTGCTGGACACAGGCTGCTAAGCCTTTTAAAATATTGCATGTGGAGGATTTCAAACAAATTTTTTTTAAGTTTTATAAATACAGTTGAATAAAGAAAAAATAATAAATAACTATACTGATACCACAGAATTCCACTGTAATTTATTACGCTTAATAACTAGTATGTATTTATACTTTAAAATATATGAAACTTAAAGCAGACTAACAACACAACTTGCCTTCTTAAAATTTTGGTTTGAAAGAACATGGAAGTCTTTTCACAAATTAAAATGGCTGAGAAAACCATGAGAAAAACATTCTAAGCTGTTCACTGGTTATTTCATCATATATTGAAGTAAATGTATATAAAGGTTCATTTTTGAATTGGAAAGAGGTTTGATTCAGTACATAAGCTATATCTTAGCAAAATAAAAAGATAGGTTCTTGTTTTATATTCTAGCTTGTTCATATTAGTAATTTGAGTTCCAAACTTAGTAACGTAAAGTCATAAAATAGTAGTTCAACAAACGTGATGACCCACAACCAATTGTGAAAGGGTTAATAGAAAAGTCTACTAATACTCATCATAAAGCAGGTCATCAATATTTTTTCACAAAGTACTGGTTATAAACAAGTTCACTGCTGCTGGTCATAGAGCATTAAAACAGTAGACTAGCTCAAAATTAATCATGAAATATATCATCAACTGAAAGGTTTATTACTGCTTGTCATATGTCATTAAATTAGTGGACCAGTTCAATGCTGTTTGTCATGAAGTATTACACCTCAGTAGAAATGTTAAAGGTGTATTATTGTTTGTAACAAAGCATTTCATCCACAAACATATTCATAATTATTTATAACAAATATTAGTTATTCAAAATATTAAGTCTTCAACTGCTGACTCAGATGTTCAAGGAGTAATATATCAAAGTACAAGCTCATAAAATACTTAGTTTGGTAAGATCTAACAAACAAACACCAATCAGTGATAAGACATGTTTCATTAACTGTACAATTTAGCTAACATGGCAACTACACATCACCTACCTAATTCTTTGTAAGAAAACATGTTCCTACAAATAGTCTACTTCTCACTTCAACACAGATGAACTTGACCTGTTGACTGTTCTGGTTTAAATTCCAAATTATCAATTTATTTTTTTGCCATTTTCTATTAATTCTGTCCATTAACTGAGCTTATTAGAATAATTCAGTCTGACAAACATAGTTTCAACTCAATCAACTCCAATTACATATCTCTGCTACTGACAAAATTTACAAACAAATATCTATAGTATTATCAACACAATAATATTAAACTGAATTCTCTAAACAACCTTTTGAATTAAACAGTTGTTCTTTTGTTTGTTTTTTATCTAAAGCAGCATTTATCATGTTACTATATATATATATAAACATGTTAGTGAAGGTTTAAGAGCTGCTATATGCATATTTTATACCTGCTTAAGTACATTCTACTGAAAATTATTTATTACTGAACTTAAATATTTCAATACAGATATTTGTGGAGGCAGAGTTCAAAGATATATAAAAGGTAAAGGAAACTAAATGTGCTAGTATCAAAAGGATACACCCACTCTAAACAGAGTCGTTCCAGGGGAGCATTGTTCACTTTACTTGGAGTGTAATTCTGTAGGTAATCAGATGGGATGTGCATTACAATTGGCCGGCCTCGCAGATACATTTTTAGTATTCCTTCCTCTGTAATCAAACAAGTTTTAAGCAACAGAAATTAAAAAAAAATGCCTCTACACCATCATAAGGTCTGAAAATAAAAAGAATGGATAAAATGACAAAATGGAAAAAAAAAGGAATTATGTAGTTGTTTCTTAATCAGATAACCTCAACCAAGGCCTGAAAAATTGTTCGATCAAAACAGTTACCATATAACACTTTATCTTTACAGTGATTTTTAACCATTTATTTTTATCTTAAGAAAGATTTAAACACTTCAATACAAACAGTATCCCAGCTCAAGAATTTAATTGGTAAATACTTGTTTTCAGAAAGAAAACTTAAAACTGTGTTACAAATGAAAGATGATAAAATAAATAATAAACAGAATATAATAACAAGCTCTTTGTTGGATATCAGGTATTATAGCAAATTAAAACTTTATAATTACACACAACAATCTTCTGAAAAAAATACTTTAATGTGATATTATCAACACATTTTCTTTCATCCTGTTGTAACTGGCTAGCAAAGCATAAACTATGAATGAATATATTAATTTTCTTTAAATAATGTAGCTGACTTCATTTTTAAAAATTACCTTCTCTAAAAATAAGTTTTTCACATTATCTAAATCACAAACTTTGAAAACCAACATTCAAAACTTACCAGAATTTAAGTTAATTTCTTTTGTGCTGAAAAAAAAAAGCATACCAATGATTAACATTTGTTTTGTGTGAATAATGAATAGTATTTTAAAGTATATTTCACAGTATTATTTCTGCCTGATAACAAATATGGATATATACAAATGATTTTAAAATATATCTTATAATATTATTTCCCTATGATTTAATAAGATAACAATACTATGGTTACCTATTTATTACTTGTTAAATCAGGAAAACATCCACATGAGAATAATTGACAAACAACAATTCTTTAAACCTCAGATTTAAAACAGATTAAAATACTAACTGAAAATGGGTACAAAAAATAAAATGATAAAATCCACTTATTTGGTAGGTAAGTTAAAGAGAATATTAAACTTATATAGATGCAGTATCCATATATACCTAACAACCGTAACAGTACAATATTAAAGAAAATATCTAGCACATGAAAGAGATATATCAGTAAGTATAAGTTATAATCAACTCAATTACTATTAAGCTATATTTATAAACCAATTTACATACAGGAAACTTCTAGTAGTGAATACTTTAATGAAACCTTGATATAATGAGCCAAAGTTCACATTAACAGTCAAGGAAGGTATGGAATAAAGTAAGAAAAAATACATGTTCTACACTTTAGTATCTTCATATGACTATAATAATCTATAGATAAGAATATAATATTATGGTAGAAATTTTTACACAACAAATATGAAAACTCTTTCTCTCAGGACTGATAAGAAAGTACATAATGATACACATACTGGTCACTATAGCTGTGAAAGATACATCCTAATATTACAGTATGATAGTGACATACATTAAAAACCATGCATTTTCTGGAAATACCAAACAAAATAATTTATATATATACTAAAGCATCTGCATTATAAAGGTAATTTTTTTTCTCTTGCACACAAGAAGTCTAAACTAATAAACCATTGTGTAGATAATTTATTTTAAGAATTAGGTTACAGAATAGCTGGATGGAAAAACTTTGGTTAAAAACATTAGCTAAACAAAACTTTATACATGAAAATACCATTAAATACCACAATTATAAATATCATAAAGCACAACAAATATAAATACCATGAGGTACAACAATTATAAATACCATGAAATACTACAATTATAAATACCATGAGGTACAACAAATATAAATACCATGAAGTACTACAACTCTAAATACAATGAAGTACTGCAATTATAAATACCATAAAATACTACAGTTATAAAAACCACCAAATATTACAATTACAAATACCATGAAGAGCTACAACTATAAATACCATGAAATACTACAGTTATAAAAACCACAAAATATTACAACTACAAATTCCATGAAATACTACAACTATAAATACCATGAAATACTACAGTTATAAAAACCACCAAATATTACAACTACAAATTCCATGAAATACTACAACTATAAATACCATGAAATACTACAGTTATAAAAACTACGAAATATTACAACTATAAATACCATAGTGATATTTGTCTTTACAAGTTTAACACTTCACTTTCCCCTTATTTCAGGAGTTTCAATCCTTGCAGCTGCCATACAACAAAATTTAAATTAAACAAAATTAAAAATTACACAATAATAATACATCCAAATATACATGTTCACATAATCAGATTAGTTTACTCAATTATTTAAACAACAATAACATAAAAAATAATCAGTTCTGAGTTTTACTTATAACAACTTCATGTTAATTATCAGCAAAGTGCCATTTTAAATTTATCTTAAACACTAGAGTAACAAAATGTGTTATCCAACAGAGCTTATCAACACCACCCCAACAATAACACAATGATGTTATAAATTTAAGCAATTTAAACTTTGGCTTCCATAATTCTACTGCAGAAATATCTTGCTAATTGTTAGTTACATTAGCACCACCACAACAGAAACAAAAACATTTTAAAGCAAGTTAAGCTTCTTCAGTTTTATCATAAAAAACTTTTAACACTGAGTTATTACATTACCACCACCAACAGTCCAAAATTATGAACAAAATTTTAAAAAAGTTCAGCTATGGTACCAGCACAAAACATTTTCACAATAAACACATCTGGAACTTTGCAGCTAACACTACTTGCAAAAGTGCTTGCAGACCAGCAATAGTAAGTAACACAGTTTTTATTGACAAAATCACTATTACCATGAACCCAAAAGAACTATTTCAAATCATACATTCTTAAATATTTGGTTGCAACAGTCACAGAAGTTATTTAATGTTGTAGAACACCACACCACAAGTTAAAGCAAATTTCAACCTAATAATTATACAGTGTTAGCTGTAAAACAGTCAAATACATTTGTTTGTGATATGAGACCACCACCACCATTAACATAAAATTAATTATTTTCTGCCAAAGCATTTACTATCTACAAAGTTTGCTAGCAAAAGTAAACCACCATCACCACTAACTTTCATAAAATATTCCTAAGCTAATAGATATTGTTGTTTAAGCTTCACCACCACCATTAATCCACAAATATTCTAAAAACAAGCCTGAAATATTAAGTTCAACACATGCCAGAAAGCTTCCTAAAAATCACCATCACCATTTAAACACATTCTAGAAACAAGCCTGAAATGTTAAATTCAAAACTGTTAGAAAGCTTGCTAACCAACAAAGATCACCACCACCATTATTTACATACAAACATTCTAGAAACAAGCCTGAAACATTAAATTCAACACTATTGGAAAATTTGCTCCCAACAAAGATCTCCACTACCATAAACAGAAATACCACTGCTTTATACAGCAGTCAACATTACCCGTGCTTGGGCAGCAAAACAGATGGTGTTTGGACATGCAGATTTAAAAGAGATCCTGTGGTCACATGTCTAGGAAGGGAAAAAGTACAGTGTTCTTTCAAAAAACTATTCTATCATACATACATAGCATGCAATTACATAACAAGGTACTATTTATCCATTTAAATGTTTCTTATTCACTGAAAAAAAACAACAAACACTACTACATAATTACAAAAAACAACAACAAAAATAACTACCCATCCATCTTCAGTAACTTTTGACTGTCAATGAAAATATATTGCTTACAGTCTCCTGGGGATTTTGAAACATTAAGAATAAAATATTGCATATAAATTATATATCAGTTAGATAATTCGGAGACTAAAATATGGTTGAACATATAGACTTATATATTTCTAAAGTGAAACATTTTAATAACTCCTTGATTTTCATGAATTAATGTCCAGAAACAAAATGTAATTTCTCAAATTACATTATCAAAATGAGCTAACTTAATGTGTAAAATTGCTTCTTCTTAAGATAATTTGTGAGTCGATGTCCAAAAACAAAGAAATTAAGTTCACAAAAAAACAGAAGTACAAAATGTGAATATTGGCTCACAGCTTCAAAAGTCTTTCCATTTTAAACAAGAGCAACAAACACTCACATTAATACTGAGAGTTTAGGTTAAAAAAACAAAAAACAACTTTATAGACCTTGAACGACATCCAATTGGTGAACCAATTTCCTGACTTCCTGATAACCTTTTCATAGCCAAAAGGTTAGAAGTGGATGCTGAATAGCTGCGATTAGGAGAGGGTGTATGTTGTGGAGAGGGTGTTGGCCTAACAGAATTCTGAAGGGTAGCTGAGGAAGAGCTAGAAGAAAGAGAATTTGAACTCTGTCCTCCTTCACTGTGTAAAGAGCCTGTGGAGCCTGCAAAATGATACGACAGTCTTTTCGGCATGTACGACGTTCGAGTAGGGTTCTTCTCTTCTTTGTTGGCTGTGGAGTGGTGATTAGATTTTGGATCTGATAATCTTCCTCCATGATTTTTAGTATCAGTGGTTGACAATGAATGCTGCCTATTATTTCTTTGTTGAAAGGAAAGTGCATGCTGGGACCTCTCTGTCCTGTTCCCATCAAGCACTTCATGTACATTGTTGGCTGGAGTTCTGTAACTAGGGCGTGATGAGGAAATCATCTCTTTGGGAGTGGAGATGCTATTGTTTGTAATAACAACAGCTACAAGGGAGAGAAAGATACTGTTGGTAATATATATATATATAAACATTTATATTACCTTTGATGTTTATATTTAAAAATCAGACATATTTTAGAATAGCACAACTATATCTACCTTAACAAGGTAGTAGTGACATCTACTCTAGTGGTACAGAACTAAATATCACTGTATTTCCTGAAAAAAAGAAACAGAAAAAAAAGACAACAACAAATAATCATATAACAACTGATAAAAGTGAACAAAGTTTCAAAGTCATAATATTTTCTTGTTTACAAAAACTCACATTATATGTGGGATAATAGTTTAAAACAGATAATTATTTTTAGTTTACTTATTTCTGAATGTTAATAAATCAGGATACATACTTACGATTTTATAAAACTGAATAGCACCAAGTGGTATATAAACATCTTTCAGCCTCAGGTCGCACACAATACTTTGTACCAAACATATTTCACTAACTAAATGAGCGAATTTTATTCAAGGGGCTAACTTTGAATTTTTTACACTTTATCCAACATAAAGAACTGATGTAATTATATTTATACATAAGCAAACACAAGCATCAAAATAAATCAAGTTAATTCAAATTTATTAAAGAAATACAGAACATTAAGCAAGCTTATACTTCCTAGTGTACGTAAAGTGTAAATTATGTATATCTTTTCTAACCTCTTCCCTCAATTTGGTTCACCCGTCGAAGTACATCAGCTATTGTACTCTTTAGGCAGTCTATTTCATCAGCTTGATCTTGAACCTTCTTCTCTAATTCAATTATCCTGCTTTCTAATGGATCTGCTCCATTAGTAAATATATACTCTGAAATGTATCAACAAGTACATATCAGAAATATCACCGAGATGCTACGATGCTAAGAGAAATGTTACACTGTTATTCACACAATACCTCTCGCTACGTGAACTACAACTTACACACAGCAACCAACTGTAAACTACTGCAACTGAGTTGCTGTGCAAAAGTTCTGAAACCTACAGACAAGTTTATAAAGTATACTAGTGCGATACAAGCTGTGAAAATTTTGAGGCAATTTTCAATAAAAGTGTAACCTTCTCCAGAAAAAAATTAATAATTTAATCATTCTGGTAACCACAGAAAAACATTAATAACTCATTCTGATAACTGCAGAAAGAGATAAATACTTCAATCATTCTGATATTCAAAGAAAAACATTAACATCTGTTTTTTATCCATAATTTTACATTTACACTTTCATGTGAACCACATGGAATACTCATAGCAACTACATAAGTGGGTTAACGAGCAATATATTTCCTGTCAAAAATACTCCAGTAATTAACACAAACAACCACACACACACATACATACACAGCTTATTTTTGCTACTCTACTATACTGTTCTAGATGTTACATATAAAGCAATTAATGTAGCTAAAAGATATGACTGATTCCTCCTTCAGTATATATTAAACAATATTTGCTGCCCTTTCTTTTAAAAATGAGTGTCATTACAGTTGAACAGACAGGTCAAACTTTGATTCTCAGAGCAAACACTTTAGCTTGATACAGTGGCTAAGTATGAGGCCCCCCCCTCACAAAGCTTATGTTTCATAAAAACATAGGTGTAATATCTACAGGACTGGCAAGCCTATGTATCAATGCATCATTTTCTCTATCAGAAAATTAATGCTTCTTACACAGACTCAAAAGACAGAGCTAAGTTCTTATTGTACGAGCTGGTTGATTTCTTTTATAATAACCAAAACTGTAGTAAATGTAACTACAGCCATTACTCTCCTGACCCAGTGGCTGTTAATCTTCATTTCCTGCTAGGGTGACATGTTCTGAATACACTACAATAGGCTCTTAACAGTTCCTTAATGGTAATAGCCATAAACCTTCTACATTTATCGATGTCAAACATTCACTTTATGTGTCTTTATACCAAACCCACATACACTATACAAAACTGGTGTACCAGTTAACACCAAGTAAACAACAAACATTACCATACTGTGTAAACTTAATAGTCTCATTTAAATACAATCAGAAGGTAATAGTTATCAGTTTTAGGTCCCACTAACTTTTCAAATATAAATCAATTTATAAAATGCCTTCCTGCTGCCAGATGAAGAAATGCCTATGAACTCAAATACACTTGAAAATGTACATTTTCTATGTAAATACTGCAAAGGAAATAAAACACAAGTTTCTAAAACACAACTTTTTCCAATAAAAAAACATGTAAAACAGATTGAAAATGTATCTGAATAAAAGATGAAAATAGATTCTTTTGATGAGATATTTTGAGCCAAGTGGAACCTTTCCAATACAACACCCATCCTATTAACAATAAAACAAAATTGAATCTGCTATTTGGCACATGATAGACACAACCTATAGCTATAACAACTTATGTAATTTCAAACACTTTGGCACATAAAATATACTTCAGGATATAACACACAAAGAAATTTCATCTTTAACATGTTAAATGTACATCTGTAAAATAACCTTGAAATAAAAGCTACAAAACACTTTGTATCCACATGAAAAGCTTAAAGGTTCCTAACATTCCAGTTAAACAACATATCAATAGTTATGCATTAATACATATTTAGTAATATATGTAAGTATATAACTGTGGTACACATAAGTATATATCAATAGTGCATGTAATATACATTAATGGTAAGTGTAAGTATATATTACTGGTAAAATTACAGTTGTTTGTCATTTGTTTGTATTTACACAAGTACTACAACATAACTTACTCCTTCACTTGTGACACATCTCAGTCTACGTTTAAGTGTCAAGATTTTATAGATTATCACAAGTAGTTAAGCATATGCCTGACCAATCAGAAGATTTAGTTAGCCAGTATTTGGCAAAACTTGTTGTGTGTGTATAGAAATCAATGTATCACAACTGTGTTTTGTTTCTCACTGGAAATGTTAAACTATCACCACTACCAGAACAACTGTAAGTCAAAGTCTAAACTTCACACAAGACTACAACATGAGTAAACAATTACTACAATCAATACAATATTACTGCTACATGAAGTAATATAAATATTTATAACAAACCAGAATCATTGGTAGTTGAAAGTCATTGCTGACGGTAGTTACAAGCTTTGCAACTCTGATGTGTGACTTTTTATTTTACGTACCTGTACAACTAGTTAATGTGAGGTACTTAAACTTTAGCTATGAAACATCAAAAGATTTTAATAATGTATAAATTCATATAAAAGATTTAAATAGAATTAAATAGGTCAATGACTCGTAACAAGTGAAAAACACAGGGAAGTTGGACAGTGTCACGTTGCCAAAGACACCATAAACAACAGGGGGTAAACCTAGAAAAAAAAAAGATATCTCAAATGGTGATGTCGCTCACAGATCAGAAATATCTGACATTCTCCTAAACAAATCCAGGCATATGGAAAACGTCTGGTCTGTATATTATCCTAAATAAATTCAACTGTACCCGGGGAAGTGAGATAAGCCTAACTTAAGAATACAAAAATCTAGATAACTTAGGTAATGCACATTTGAATTCAATACCCTCCTAGACAAAGCCAGGAAAATGAGATGCATCTAGCTTTAAACATTTTTGAAAACAAAAAGCACAATGAGCGTCATTTTCAAACAGTAGAAAACGATTTTTTTCTAATGTGTTTGTATATGTACACACACGAAAATGATTCCCTCTAAACACCAACGTGATATTTTACCTTAAGAGTTGCAACTGTTGCTGTGAACATACACTGAGATGTTATGATGTCAGCTTTTATGATAAAGTATTTTATTTACATGCAAAGCCTGCACCAGATAACACCTGCAATCTCCTAACTGAAAATGTAACATTACTATATTTCGGATTATATCTTGGTTGGATTTTACGCCAAGCCACTCGAATGATAGCTATCTGAACTAGAATTCCTAATTTTAAGTTAACAAACGAAAGAGAAGTCAGCTACTTAACACCAACTACCACCAATTCGTGAGCTAATATAATCGAGTTGTGTGATTTGACCGTCACTCTTATAACGTGCCAACTTCGTTATTTCGTTAGTGAGGAGTGAATCAGGAAGACTCGGGTCCATCAGCTGGAAGGCTAACCAATGAAACACGGTCGGTCTGCGTAAGGCTTAAAAAGGTTACATGGAGGTGTCAAAACAAATTTTCCAGTATTTATATTAATACCCTATTCAAAATTTTTATTTTTCACGTGTGTTACGGATTTGGCGTACGTGTTTGAAAAATCCATTACTTTAGCGCTTTATCTTTCTAATTAACAAACGCTATCCGATACCGTCTTATCTCGTTCAACATTGAAATCTGTCATCTGAACTTATGAATTTTCTTATCAAAAGGTCAATGGAATGAGCAACGGATTCAAACTTAACCTTTAGTTATGACTTTCAATCACAACAAGTACCGCAGATGTTTATTTTTCACAAACATTATTTGTTTAAGCTTATTGCAGATGTTTAGCTTATTGCAGATTTTTATTTTCACAAACATTCTGTTTAAGCTTATTGCAGATTTTTATTGTTCACAAACATTCTGTTTAAGCTTATTGCAGATTTTTATTGTTCACAAACATTATCCGTTTAAGCTTATTGCAGATTTTTATTGTTCACAAACATTATCCGTTTAAGCTTATTGCAGATTTTTATTGTTCACAAACATTATCTGTTTAAGCTTTGATATTTAACAATACATCAAATGGCAAACCTATCAACCAAATTTAGTGCTCAATAAAGAAACATATAAACTCGTTAAGAAAATATATATTTATATATTTGTGTTTACTGCAATACATACCGCTTCAGTTATATATGGTACTAGTACCACAAGTTGTAACTTTTGAGTTCTCTTCAAGAACTTAGTCTTCTGCTGTACAACGTCGTCTTATAATTTAATTCTAAGGTCTTGCTGACAACACATCGAAAATTGTAGGATCCGTTTTAAACGTACAAAATTCGTATTTGTAATTTTAGCAAACGTTCCTAAGTTTCAAAACTACTGACAGTGAGAAGTACCATACCATACACCAACGATGCTAGAGATTACTTGTCACTCTTATAACGCGACAAGTTTATAAAGCGCATGCATCAATTACCGTTTTAAAGCACAAGTGTAGTTAGTGCTAGCACTGTTGTCCGTTTAGCGTCTCGAACGCGATAAATCACGCAGGGAAAGTTTTGAGCCTTTAGTGTTTTATACATTACTAAATTACCAAATATCACGTATTATGAACGCCGTATGTTTATACGATGTACTCTCAGCGAGGCACATGTATTGCAGTACAATGAGTAACTTTCTATTACAACACCTTTCCTTTAAGGTTTAAAAATACTGTACAGAATAGGGAAGTCAAGTTTGCATAACGCCATTTCGCAGCAACATACAGAACTAGCTTTATTATTTGATATTCAGGCGTAAATTGCAAATAATTACGTGATTATTAACCAGGAAACTAAGCAGACTTTGTGACGGGCACGGTAAAATTACCTCGCCTCAGGGTGTTTCACACAATGTATAGGTCCATAAACTAGAAAATTCAGAGAAATGAATGCACGAAATTTCTTGCCAATATAACAAATTGGTAGCAATGGAAAAGTAAGAGTGAAAAATGTATATTACAGAAATTGTGTGAACTTTACAAGATAAAAAGTCTCAGTCCTAAATGCTGTTTCTTGGAGAGTCCTTGGTAAGAAACCATGAATAAAACTATTTAAATGCTGTCACTGGAACAATTCTTAACGACTTGTAGTTTTGGTTTGTTTGTATTGATTGATACAGAACCTTGAAAATAAATATTATTGTGGAATGTACTTGTAAAGTAACATTTCTTATTAATAAAATGACTGAACCCACGACCGATCATTAAACTTCTACCGTTTGTTTTTCGTGTGGTAAATGGTGTGAATGTACATATTTAAAAAGAGAGACTCTGACCTTTTAAACCCAAAATAAATATGGTTCTTGCCCAACACCAAGGATATCAATCTGTTGTTTTTGATTAAAATCAGCTGTTTACCATTTATTAGTTGTGGTGCTAAAAGTAGATGGATGTTTGTACACCACACTGTGTCACCGCGAGATCTCTCCGAACCTTTGATTAAGTGGACAAGTTTGTTTTTTGAATTTCGCGCAAAGCTACACGAGAGCTATCTGCGCTAGCCATCCTTAATTTAGCAGTATAAGACTAGAGGGAAGGCAGCTAATCATCATCACCCACCGCCAACTCTTGGGTTACTCTTTTACCAACGAATAATGAGATTGGCCGTAACATTATAACGCCTCCACGGCTGAAGGGGCAAGCATGTTTGGTGCGACTCTCGGATTACGAGCCAAACACCTTATCCCAGCTGGCCATGCCGGGCTAAGAGGACAAAAACAAGTGATTTGAGTATAGTTCTCTTACGTTGTCATCAAGAATAATGTTTCCAATGCATTCAGGTAGCTTCTGTAGCATTTTTCTTCAATGGAATTAAATAAATAAAGCCACAAAATTCAGATCTAGTCTTGGTACTACGATGTCAAAGAATGTGTAATAAAATTCACAATTAAGTTTTACTAAAGAAATCACAATATTCATTAACGGTCATTGAGAACCTAGTTTAAAGAAAAAGAAACACATCTAATACGCGAGTTATGAGTAGGTTTTTCTTAATATACTCTTCAAAAAAAGAAACGCAAGAGGCAAAATATAAGACAAATTGTTAACAAGTTTATTCCGGGTATTTCTGTATGACATGTGTGAAACTTTGCACATTTACTGCTGAACATCCAAAGTCTGCAAAGCCGAAGTCCACGCTCACAAGGTGAAGTTTAACGTCACTCAACGTCAATAACGAGTATGCCCCCCGTGAGCATCAATAACTGCTTGGCATCTCCTGCCCATGGAAGCGATGAGATGACAAATCACATCCTGTGGAATAGCTGTCCATTCAGCCTGCAAAGCTGCTGCAAGCTGAGGTAGAGTCTGCGGTTGAGGTTGTCGCCGTCGCAGACGTCGGTCCAACTCGTCCCAAAGATGTTCGATGGGGTTTAAATCTGGTGATCTGGAGAGCCAGGGAAGAATGTTGATGTTGTGGTGTCTAAAGAAGACAGTGGTGAGTCGGGCTGTGTGAGGACGAGCGTTGTCATGTTGAAAAACGTCGTTGACGTTCACCATGATGGGTTGCACATGGGGCCTAAGAATCTCGTCGACGGTTGCGTACGGTCTGATCGGAAATCCTACGCAGCCCTGGTATGGTTGAGGCAGTAGACGTCGCAGGGGTGGTCCTATCCTGAAGGTGACGTAACCGGATGTAGTGATCTTGTGCGGGCGTGGTCACACGAGGTCTGCCAGATCGTGGATGGTCACGAGTTGATCCATGTTGTTGGTGACGATTCCATAGCCTTGTGATGGTGCTTGGGTGGACATTCACAGCTCTGGCAACATCTGATCGAGATTCGCCTGCTTCCAGCGACCAATGGCGTTGTTGCGTTGTGCTTCAGTCAGTCTTGGCGTAACTGTATTGCGTGTCGGTGGCTTAACACTGAGCTATGGAAATCGAAAACCTGTCACTTTTATAGGGATTTTGCACTTGCAGAACATGCAGATCTCTCAAACAAATTTACTGGACACGCATGCGTTTTGGCGAAAAATCCGATGTTTTCCTCCGTTTTCAAAGTGCACAACTTTATTGTCATTTTGGTCTTTCAATCAGTGTCTTAACACGTGTAACATCACATACTCTGAGCTTGTAACGTTATTACATATATTTCTCTTTAAAATAACAAAAATATCCCTTTTGCGTTTCTTGTTTTGAAGAATATATAAAGACAGGCACTAAACACATGTTAAAATCGAGAGTACTGGAATATGTCTCATATGAAAACCATACATACTAATCTCGTATATTAAATTTTGCCATCCAATAATAATTTACAAAAACATTTAAAACGACGTTGCTGTTTTCCTTTCTCTCTTATTTTTCTGAGTTTTATTTCCAAATTAACACTTCATTTTCTGTAGTGGTCAAGTTTAAAAATCGATTTAAAGCGTGTGTTATCAATAATATAATAATACAACAACACCAAAATCAAAATTCGAGAAAGACACGAACAATACATATATATACACACATATGTGGCATGCAGTCGCAGTTGTATAAGAAATGCCCCCAAAAACAGTAAACAGTGTACACACTAACCCAAGAACTGAATAACTAGGAAACAGGACGTGGAAACGAAATACGATTTTATCAAATGTTGGTGTAACGTAAAACGTTCAAGTGCCTGTTTGGTCTAGCATGACTGACCATGAATGGCGAAACTTTTTTTTACCCGCCCACAGTTGCAATCCGTAGGTAGGTTACCCGTCCCATCACAACCAAGCATTTTTCCCACTGCTTTAAAAGAACTCTAAACATAATCGACATAAAAGACGGTGATATAGATTCGTGCGCAGGCAGAATAAAACATCTCTGTGAGCTGTCCCCCAACCTCCCTCCCCACTTGCCGCATGACGCACAAGCAGATAAAGTCAAATAATAAATACAAGTGTATTTGGACTTCCATTAAGAACAGGGTAAATTGCCCTCCTATTTCAAGTTATTACAGCTTATATATCTAACTATATACTTTTGTTTTGTATACATTCTTTCTAACAGTTTTTTATCCTGAAGAAACTGGGTCACTTGAACTGCACTCTTCTTGAATATGTTTACTCTTTTTAAAAAAAAAAAAAAACGTCGTTTTGAAACAATTTTAAAGTTATTTCCAACGCTTCGATTGATCGAGAAGCAAGAAAAGTATAGTGCACAACCTATATTCCCATTGTTCGCTCTTTCTCTCTCTCTGTTTGGGTATTGTATGTTCGTATCCTGAAGAGTCAGCTTCTTTTTGACCTCTTCTTGCAGTATTTGATAGTGATAGTTAATTCAGTTTTGGGTCAGAGTAAACTGAATAATTCTCCGATCCTTTTCAGGGCAAATGTCCATGTGTTGTGGTACATATATGGTTGTTATTTTGCCCTATCAGCTGGATATCAAGTTTGTTGGTGGCACTTGTTTTTATTTATGTATATATATACAGACACACACACATACAACTGTTATTATATATTTACTATTTTTATTTATTTCTTTTATGTTTAAAATATATATTGACCGGGGAGAGATGTTTAGGACTAACTTCATCATGTATGAGGTAACTATCTAGTCCGCATAGTAATTTGTTTTTTATCCAATTTTTATCGAAGTACGTTACTGTACTATGTAGGAGTCCATCTGGTATGGTTGGTATGTTGGAATATTGATGTATGCATTGAGATGATGTTACTCTAGGAACTCTGTATGCTGTTGTGAGGAGTGTGTTTTGGATTGTTTGTAGTTTGGTTTTAATTATTTTGTCGCTTACAGTTGTCCATGCTGGATATATTCCCATTGTACAGTTTATTTGTTTGTTTTGAATTTCACGCAAAGCTACACAAAGGCTACCTGCGCTAGCCTTCCATAATTTAGCACTGTAAGACTAGAGGGAAAGTGAGCTAGTCATCACCGTTCACCGCCAACTCTTGGACTACTATTTTACCAACGAATAGTGGGATTCACCGTCATATTATAACGCACCCACACCTGAATGGGCGAGCATGTTTGGTGTGATGGGGATTCGGACTCACGATCCTCGGATTACGAGTCGAGCGCCCTAACTACCTGGCCATGCCGAGCCGATCCAGTCGTACAATCAAGTCAGCCTTGAGTTTACTGTCCATTCTCTGCCCACCCCTGTGTAATGCAATAAGACTGTACAATTACTGATAAAGTCAACACACAAACCAAAACAGTTTTAAATTTACTGACTGCGTTTGTCTACTTCAGAGAAATCGATAGATTGAACAAACTTATGATATTATTATACAAAAGGTGTTAAAAGCTGGACTGTTATAATCCTAGTGCAAATAAACCTAAAACATGGAAATATATAACTTAAATTCAAACATTTATTACTCTTAAATGATTTAGTTTTGTTTGGTTAAAACAACTCAGGGAATGAGTGTCCCCTTACTCAGAGGGCGTTGATTTAGTTTTGTTTGGTTAAAACAACTCAGGGAATGACTGTCCCCTTACTCAGAGGGCGTTCGTACCTTTCATCTGAGCGCCAACTACTCTTACTCTAAATATTACATTTATAGTTATATGCACATTACCAGGAAAAAACATGTATATTCTCACATTTAATAAACTTTAATGATTTCCGCTTTCGATTTTAAAACGTCTTCCCACACGTTTACTAGTATAGCTTCCTACTTTCTGTTGTTTTCCATTTGATTCTGGGCGCGCAAATTTGTTCACGATTGTTTCCTTAAAATCTGTTGTTTGTAAGACTTGAGTTCGAGATTTTATGAAATTTCAATACAAAGATGTCTAACGTTTTTTTTTTACTTAAATATGTATTGAGCATTGTGTTATAGTATAACATGTAATATGCTAACAAGACGTATATAGTATAACATGTAATATGCTAACAAGACGTATATAATATAACATGTAATATGCTAACAAGTCGTATGTACTAAGAATTGTCATTAAAGTTCCTACATTTTTCATCTTACTCGAACTTTCCAACAAAAGTTTAACGGTTGTTAAACATATCTAAAGGATGTTTTTCTAGAACGCTAGTGTAGTTAGTGCAGCATACAGACTTGTTAACTTCTACGGAGTTGTAGTGACCTTACACTGGTGTTCTAAGGTTAATCTAGTTAAACCAATAATATTGTACAAACTGTCCACTCCTGTGTCCAGCCATTACTTATCAGTTAGTTTGTACAAGTCTAACTTGTCAATAACTTCGAAATAAAAGCTACAAAACACTTTGTATCCACGTGAAAAGCTTAAAGGTTCCTAACATTCCAGTTAAACAACATATCAATAGTTGAGTTAATACATATTTAGTAATATATGTAAGTGTATAACTGTGGTACATAAGTATATATCAATAGTGCATGTAATATACATTAATGGTAAGTGTAAGTACATATTACTGGTAAAATTACAGTTGTTTGTCATTTGTTTGTATTTACACAAGTACTACAACATAACTTACTCCTTCACTTGTGACACATTTCAGTCTACGTTTAAGTGTCAAGATTTTATAGATTATCACAAGTAGTTAAGCATATGCCTGACCAATCAGAAGATTTAGTTAGCCAGTATTTGGCAAAACTTGTTGTGTGTGTATAGAAATCAATGTATCACAACTGTGTTTTGTTTCTGACTGGAAATGTTAAACTATCACCACTACCAGAACAACTGTAAGTCAAAGTCTAAACTTCACACAAGACTACAACATGAGTAAATAATTACTACAATCAATACAATATTACTGTTACATGAAGTAATATAAATATTTATAACAAACCAGAACCATTGGTAGTTGAAAGTCATTGCTGACGGTAGTTACAAGCTTTGCAACTCTAATGTGTGACTTTTTATTTTACGTACCTGTACAACTAGTTAATGTGAGGTACTTAAACTTTAGCTATGAAACATCAAGAGAATTTAATAATGTAACTTCTCTCCATTCTTCCAACTGTCTAAATATTAAGATAAAACAAAACAGAAAACTAGATGAACTCTCAAAAAATCTAACACACAGCAATATATGTTGATCAGCAAGAGCATGACCTCAGAGTTCTAAATACATCCAGCTATGTCCAGTCGGGAATAACATGCTTGACCTAGAAAACCAGTAAGCTATAGCTGGATGAGAAATGTTCGGTTTAGGATCGCCTAATCAGGTCCAGCTATGCCAAAGCAGATTTAAAATGTCAGGATTCAGGTCACTACCAAATGAATGTTATAGCGACGAGTTCAGAAGTGTTTGTTTGTTTGTTTTTGAATTTCGCAGAAAGCTACTCGAGGGCTATCTGTCTAGCCGTTCCCTAATTGAGCAGTGTAAGACTAGAGGGAAGGCAGCTAGTCATCACCACCTACCGCCAACTGTTGGGCTATTCTTTTACCAACGAATAGTGGGATTGAGGCGTCACATTATAACGCCCCCACGACTGAAAGGGCGAGCACGTTTGGTGCGACGGGGATGCGAACCCGCGACCCTCAGATTACGAGTCGCACGCCTTAACACGCTTGGCTATGCCGGGCCAGTTCAGAAGTGCCTGATTTCTGTATTACACAAAACAAACCAAATCTAGACAGATTAGAAATGGTTGGTTGGTTGGTTTATTGGCCAAAACAACTAAGCACCATATGACCGGTAAAAAAAAAAAAATTATAAAGTGTAAAAAACAAATAAAGCAAATTAAAATAATGCAATGTCAGAAGTTCGAATGAAATATTCAAACAGAATTAAATAGATCAATGACTCGTAAAAATTAAAAACACAGAAGATGGACAGTGTCACTTTCCCCATGGGCACTATAAACATCAGAGGGTAAACCTATAAAACAGACATGTCTATATGGTGCCGTCGCTCACAGACCAGAAATATCTGACATTACTACTCTCCTAAACAAATCCAGGCACAGGAAAGTGAGAAAAGCCTGGTTTAAGAATACGCAAATCTAGCTCAGCCAGTCAGGTGACGCACATTTGGATTTAGTTCTCTTCAACACAAGTCCAGGGGGGTAAGACGCATCTCGCCTTCAGCATTGTCCTACAAAAATACGTCTTGGTTCAGGAGAGTGAGGCACGTTTAACTTTATCATTCTCTTATATAAAAAAACAATTACGTCTTAAAATGTGAGGCAGATCTAACCGAAGCACTGCCCTACAGAAAGTACAGTTAGGTCCAAGAAAGTGAGATGTGTCTAGCTTTAGCGCTATCTAACACAAAATATGGGTACCTCTAGCCAGGTAGGATAGATCTACCCAGAAAGAAACGGGTTAAAAGTTCATACATAACTATGTTATTACTAGTTTAAATGAGTGACGTGTCTGTTAACAAAGTCTTGTTTAAAAGATATATGAAAGTTTAAGTGCCTATATATACATGTTTCAATGTGTTAACATTCAGTATTTAACGATATTTCTTGCTAATGAGCCAAACTATTTACAATACTTTTCAAACTTCTAGTAGCGATAGTAGATCATCAGAATGAAGAAAAATACGTAAACTATAACAAAATCAGCTTTAATAAATCTATTCCTACTAAAGTTTAAAATTTAAATATTCCAACACCTTAGGAAACTACGACATACGTTCTTTTTTTTTATTTATAATTATTATTTCAGGAATTTATCCCATCTAGGCATATGTGTTTTACTAGATCTGTGCTAACAGTTTCTATTTAACAGGAGCACGGTTAACCGTTACGGATGACAGGCAGAGCATTGAAAATAGCCGCGTTCCGTACACACACATCCCAAGTCGCAACGCAGGGAGGAATGTTTACCGCAGCGGGCACGTTTCCTCTTGTCTTTGTAACGAGTAATAACGTTAAGATTTTGAATTAACACTCGATAACTCACGTGAACCTGAAATATTTATTTGAAACACGAGGATAACGTACGATGCAAACGTCAGATTTCTTCAGAAGGGTTTGTTTCGTTGAAAGTTTCATTATATACGAGAAAGGTGTGACGGTGAATTTCGAGAACATAAAACCCCGAGTTTATATTTCTTTTTAAACTAAACTGACGAAAGGTATTGAACCTCACCTTTTATTAGTTCTATAAGTTGGGGTTGTGCCCTTTTCTTGTTATTCAATGTGGAAAAACTATTCAGGTGCGATTTCACATGTCGAAAGTTGGCGAAACAAAAAGGCTTAGTATTTGTAATAAATTATCACAATAGGTTCATTTTTTAACCATCCATCTTAATTTGTTCATTTCTCCTTTTCTGTAATAAATAGCAGTTATTTCAGGGATGTACACAAGTTCAGAAAATAAATTTGAAGAAAACTTAGTATATGTTTTACCCCTTGATAAATGTCCACGAATATTTCTTTTTACGATATACATCACAGTGAAGACCCATAATGGCTAGATGGGTTAACGCATTCGACTCGTAATCTGAGGGTCGCGGGTTCGAATCCCCGTCGCACCAAATATGCTCGCCCTTTCAGCCGTGGAGTACCTTATAATGTTACAGTCAATCCCACTATTCCTTAGTAAAAGAGTAGCCCAAGAGATGGCGGTGGGTGGTGATGACTAACTGCCTTCCCTCTAGTCTTACACTGCTAAATTAGGGACGGATAGCGCAGATAGCCCTTGTGTAGCTTTACGTGAAATTCAAAAACACAAAACAAACATCACAGTGAGAGCGCGGGCCATATATAAATTCATGGTTAGGTTTTCACTCAATATTATTATTTCAGAATAGATGAGAGGAAAGAAGATCCGAATAACACCAAACCTTACCTCTCGTTGTGAGTTGACTGTTAACCCTTTCTGGCTGACCTTTCACTTTTTGTTCTTCAGATTCATTACCATGGGTAAATGTTACTGAACTTGAATTTAAAACAGACATTATAATGTCTTGTAACTTTCACTATAAACCTTGAGTTTCTGGGTAATTCTACAATAAATCAAAAACTATCTTAAATACTTTGATAGTTAAATGAACTCGGTCATTCACCTCATATAATTAAGAAAGAATCTTGTTAAGAGACAGTAGGCACTTCGCTGGAAGACGAAAGACAAATGCACGTGGCTGAAGTTACCAGACTGACATGTCATCTGCTTCTGAACGCTGTTGGTAACGGTTTAAGCCTAAAACGCGGATTGACAAACAGGCGTCGGTCTTTATCACGAAGTCAAGTTCCATTGGTTGTGAACGACGAAGTCTCGAGACTCAATTTCAATACAAAATATTACATAAAGTAATTGCAAGGATAAGTTGGCGGGAAATGGCAGAAAGATGATACGCTGGAATAACGAAGACGATAATTAAGGCGCTAGTTTTACACTGTCTACAGATTTACCATTGCTAAAGAAATTTACACCCAAGGAATAAATCATAACACCTCGAAAAACAAAAAAATAAACAGATCCAACGATCGTTCTCGCTGTACGACATGATAAATATGAAAACAATCGACATGCGTGCCTTGTACTACACACAGGGTGTTCGGAAAGTGACTGTACACTTATATATTTATTAAAACATGTTTCAATATAGAATACAGGAGGTAAATATGAATGACAATTATAAACAATGTTGAAAGTGACCCCTGTTGGCATCAATACAGGCCTGGATCATTCTTATTTTGTTTCTAAACACCGCTATCAGTTGCTGGCTTGAAATAGACTGAATAGACATATGATTACAAAACTGCACAGTGATTTTCCGAACACCCTGTATTAAACTTAAGAACTTCCTCAGGTTCTCCAAAGTGCTCTGTTTTAAAAGTAATTAAAACCCAAATTAAGAGTAACAAATATTTTTCGTTTTCCCTTTTGAATTTCACCTACTATGCTGTGTTGTAGCCTACAAAGTGCATAACAAACATTCAGCATGCTTATGTTAGTGTATAACATTTTTGAAGTCAAATATTTAAACGCACGATCATAAATATTACCACAAACTATTAAAGTAATATCAGAGAAGTTTTCATTGTTTTTTCTCTCACATGGAATGACGTCATCAGTTAAATAATAAAAGGAAGAAACACAAGGAAAATTCAAATTATTGTACACAAGTCCATGTTTAATAAATTATATAAAGTATCACATAAAAATGTTTAGATTTTTCTGTATGTGAAGCTGTAAACTGCCATATGTAAACATGCGACTAACAACGTACCTGAAATTAAAAACCTTCTAACAACAACAGTCTCTTTCCCTGCATTGCTTTAATCGGTACTCGACTTCATGTAATTAATTAAACTGCCCATACATAACTGTAAAAACGGCTCGTTTAGGTCGAGAAAATTTTTTACGTGGAGGAGCGAACAACGTTTCTACCTTCTTCGGTCATCGTCAGGTTAACAAAGGTTTGTGAAGGTCAATACGTTGTTCGCTCCCCAACGTAAAAAATTCTCAACCCAAATGAGCCGTTGTTACATGTAATTTATTTTTCTACAAGTGAGTTTTCTCGACATCACTTAAACAGCCCATATGTTTTCAATATACAATTTACAAGCTTTAAAACAAACGAGCAAAAAAATTTCACTGACGTTTATTAGTAAGACACAGAAATTACACGACCCAGTTTCAGCAACTTTGAATGCTTGCGTTGTGCTAAAAATAAGGCTTCTAAATTTAACAGGTTTTCAAACTCCTATAGTCATTCACAATTACATGAGCAATACAGGTGGCTTAGCAGAGTACAGTACACTAACAAACTAATGGTGTTAAAATGTTTCATGGAAATACACTATTAATATTAAATAATTTATTCCATAACTTGTGGTTTTCTTTATATCACACAATATTCTACAAACAAAGTGTCAATGTCAGTTACTACCAACTTCTAGAAACAAAGAAATTCAACAGTGGAGGTACAGCTATAGTAGGGCTATAGACCAATCATGCTACAGTAGGACACCCTATGGTATAAAAGGTTGTGCAGAATATTTTGTAAAATTTCCCTATTTGAGAAAACATACTCTCTGGGTCACAACCAAAATTTATAGAGTTCATTATTTATGTTACACTCGATACAAGAGTTTATGAGAATTTGCACTTGGTTTAATACTGTTATGCTAAATCACTGGTAGGCACTAAAGCAGCTGCCTTCAGTTTGGCATTCTGTTTTAATAATAATTTCTAAAGACCAAAGTGATGGTTCAGTAGCTACAGACAAAAACTTGTTTTAAAATGCATCACTGACAAAATAAGTCATTAGTTGCATGTACCTTACATGTACCCTAATCTCTTCCCATAAATATATCTGAAATGTTTAAAATAGCCACATCAATTTTAAGAAATAACAGCCCTCATAAGCATTCATTCATTTCTTTATTAAGAACTGTATAAAAACTTTAATACAACTATTAGACTGCAAAAACACTTAAAAATATCTCTGCTAACTTTACTTAAGTCTGATATGTTATTGTGAACTAGTATGTTTAAAATCAAATACTGTTTTGTTTACTAAATTTTTTCTGTATGCACTTAGTATTCAATTTGTTTTGGACTCGCAAAACTTGTTTTCAAATATCCATCAAATCTGGAACAAATGCACTACAACTAATTTTCAACTCTGCTAAATTCTCACATCTTTATCAAACAGTGCATTTTTTTGTGTGAATCTTTAGAAAATGAAAACCTAACTGCAGTAACATGTGATTTCTTCATAAAATAATACTTTTGATAAATGGAAATTTTAATTTGATCTATTCATATATTGCCTTTATCTCCAAAGTAACTTGATTATCCCTGACCTGAATGTTAAAAAAAAATTCAACAGTTTCTTTTAGCACAGCAAATCGACAATAACCTGTGTCAAATTTAATGACTACATATGCTCTGAGTTTGACTTAAAAGTTGTTTCAAACAAAGGTAAAAGAAACCATTGTTTTGTTCCATGACTTTACGTTTCAATTATCTAAAACAATGATCAGAGACAAGCACTTAAAGCTCTACCAACTTTCTAGTTTATTATCAATGAAAATTAAATAGCAAAACAGTATAGAAAATAAAACATTTGTAAACCATGTTTGGTATTAAAGCTCAAGAGAATTGAACTTATAACACTTCTGCAGTCTTTCGTAGCACACAATTATGCAAAAAAAATACTATGGACATCTACAAAATTATGAAAAAATATACCAAGCAGTTACACATAACATTGTTTCACTGAAAAAAATAAATAAGTAAGACAGTTTTTTGTTCCCTTCAAAGTTCAAAGCTTGTTATATTGGCTTTTCAAATCTATGTGTACTCATTCCAAACATAAGCTAGTGTATAATTAGTTGTACACTAAAATGTGCTATACAATAAATTGTAGCATGTATAGCAGAGATATGTTCCACTAAGGAATTAATTCACATCCAGAAATATAGTCCTCATATAACAAGAGTTGGAGTCTATTACATCATGTATATAAAAGGTAACTAGATCTACATCTATTGTGCCACCTACATCAGGTTTATGGTTACTTTAAAGAACAACTTTCAAAGATGAACTCAAGAAGCCAGTCAGTCAAACATACTTGTGCAATAATTAATTCTAAGAAAAATACAGTGAACCCCTCTTATGTCTGTGGGCAGAAAATTACACATTTATAACTAGTGCTTTTAAAATTGTTTAATTATCTGTGGTTTGATCTTTCCACTGGATAACTTCTGTATCGCTTCTATCATAACTCAGCTTAAGTTATTGTCTACTGATTAAAGGAACCATGTAAACTGGGTTAAACATTTCTTATAATGCAGTTATCCTTTCAAGAAACTGGCAACCACAACTGAACCACAAACTTCTGCTGCAACAGACAGATACTGTGGCAAGACTTTTATAGAAGTTACATCTTATGATGCTAAGCAAGCACAAGTTTCCCATAATATTCTTCTAGTGATGCTTCCATTACAGCAGAAAGCAGAGAATATAGAAATGGAATTATTTACAAGCATAATATTTCACACAAAAAAAACTTAATTTAGTTGTGCTGGGTTTCATTAACAAGTTTTGGATAGGTTGAAATAAAGACTGGAATCATGCAGAAAAATAATTCAACACATTCTTACAAAAACAAATATTTTGATGTAATGGAGAAATTACCCATACCACAAATGTTATATTGTAAGTAATCTATGAGGAGGTTTGTATTGGAACATTAGTTACCTCAGTATTACAGATGTCTTGAGGAGGTTTGTATTGGAATATTAGTTACCTCAGTATTACAGATGTCTTGAGGAGGTTTGTATTGGAATATTAGTTACCTCAGTATTACAGATGCCTTGAGGAGGTTTGTATTGGAATATTAGTTACCTCAGTATTACAGATGTCTTGAGGAGGTTTGTATTGGAATATTAGTTACCTCAGTATTACAGATGTCTTGAGGAGGTTTGTATTGGAATATTAGTTACCTCAGTATTACAGATGTCTTGAGGAGGTTTGTATTGGAATATTAGTTACCTCAGTATTACAGATGTCTTGAGGAGGTTTGTATTGGAATATTAGTTACCTCAGTATTACAGATGTCTTGAGGAGGTTTGTATTGGAATATTAGTTACCTCAGTATTACAAGATGTCTGCTATGACCTTGGGCACTAACTCCAAGTCAAAATTACATCACCAAACTTCTCAACTTTAGTAAGAAAATCAAGTGAAACATTGTGGTATTAGTACTTCAAGAATAGAGGGATATTATTGACAAATGACTAGATCTTTTACACATGCATTATATTCCTTCATTTAAAAAAAAACCTGTTTAAATTTGCAATGTTTTCCTTTATTTTCTACTTTTCCTGGGTAAGCCATTGGGTTAAAGTGGGGCATTTATGGTAATTTATCTTTAACTGTTCCCAACTTTAGGCTTCTTTCTTAACATAACACAGTGAGCTGTTTTAAAATTTTGGACTAATAAACTAATAACCTTAATCTGAACAAATAAAAACCCTAAAGTTATATTGACAGTGATGAAATAAAATTATAGTAACACATTATATAGATGTACACTGCCTTTATCCATTTTTCTAAATTCTAGGTTTCATACTTGTCGCTTATTCTCCAGAATTATAAAGATATTACAGAATATTATCATGGGAAGGGAAAAAACCAACAACATATAAACAAGCCATTACTATCAAAAATCAAGTTTACAACTCATCATAATAACAAAAGATAAATGTTTTGTCACCCTCTTTGCTTAGGGAAAATATAAAAATATCAGTAGTAAAAAACATGTTGCTCCTACCTGTCCAAGAACAAGTGTCGTGAAGGAGACTTAGTACTTAACCTATTTCTAGTTCTTTTGAGATAGATTTTGTTTAGAAACACACCATCTTTAACAGATAAAGCTTGGTGCTACAAGTAATATAATAAACACTAATTATGTACAACTGCTACCATCTAATGCAAATGAAGGTCCCAGGTATGAAAATATATGTTTTTATATAAATTTCTAAAAAAATATAACATTTTCATTACATCAAACTGACTTTTAAATTTCAGGTGACTTTGTATCATAAGATATAAATGGCTTAACTTAAACACAGCAGTTACATACAGTACAGTAAAAAAAAAATCTTTCAAATACTAACTACCTGACAGACCAAAAATATGAATACTGATGAGCTACAACATTAACGATAATGATGACAATGTCAAAAACATATAAATTATCGTATTAGAAGCTTATCAACATTCACAGTCATGAAATCATGGACCTCTGGGTATTTGGTGTTTCCAAGATTGTTCCCAGTATATTGTAGCAAACACATGAACAATGATTTACACTAAACAATAATTATGACCCATGTTTCTTCCAGTGCAAAAGTTTTATTGAGAGTTTTCATCAAGACTGAAGACAGATCAGTTTCAAAATGTACTTTTATTCATTTCCAAAGTTAAGTGAGAGGTATGTCACCAAACTAGAGCATGCAAACAATACAATATATGACAATTACTACATTACATGCAATTAAAAGTAAATTAGCAGCCTGATTTGCATTGCCTTTTACACTGAGTGGCTTTAGTATTAAAAATATTGCTGCACAGTTAATCATGTTGTCCTAAGTGCTTTGAATATTTAATAACGAAACAAGTGAACAAGTGCAATAGATTCTTTCTAAATACAATTTATCCTTTAATATAATATACTTTTTCTGTCATATACCAGTACATATTCACACTGCTTTAATTACGTGACATACTGGCTCACCAAGGGTCAAAGGAACCAGCCATCATGTGTACTGAAAAAAGAGCCAAACTACTGCAAAACATCAAATAAATATTTCATTTTTACCAAGTTAAATCAATACTGAATACCCTATTTCAGTCAAAGAGCTTATAACTTAAGTAATTTATACTTCTGGCTGTATTTTTCAAGATTCTGACTAAAGCTTCAATTACATAAAATAACCCAAATTGATCAGATATTTTAATGTCACAAAAATAATTAACTAATCAAAATTAGTTCTTCCAGTTGTTTAAACTATCCAAGTAATCAAAACATTGCCAATCTGAATTTAAGTTGCCTGACTAGAAAACTGGTATTTTCCTTTCAAAGCTTACATTAATAAAGTAGTGGTAGACCACGTCCTTTTTAAGATTACGTTTACTTGTGGTGACTCATCAATTTTTTTTTTTTTTACAAGTCATTAGATATATGCAATAAAAGGACAGCTTGTGAAACCTAAAACTGAAGTGATGTAATCAAGCAACCTTTCACATTTGTGATCCCATATAATCCTCAAACTTATTATTAGAATGTTATAAATCTAAAATTACTGCCGCCTACTGATTATTTTAAACACATTTTTCTAAACTATTTATGTATCAATTAAATTGATTCTGGATCCATGTTTTTGTCACTTAGAAGTTACAGCATTCCTAATAACAAATAAGTTACAAAAAGAAATCTAAACACAATCATCATTAATACTGCAATTAATTACACTAATTACTAACTATATCTCCTAAATCCTATGCATTTGCACTGAAAATTTTCACTTTAAAGTTTGCAACTTCTCTTAGAGTGTTATACGAGGCAAAAACATAAAATGATTTAAAATGATGTAATACTAATAGGTGAACTCCAGCTTCCACCCATAATGAATGACACAAAAAGATGTCAGTAATCTGAGAATTAATTATTATACATATACTTCTTCCAAAGTGTGACAGTTCAACAAACAGTTTATAAATATCAGATTTGGAGTTACTAAATTTTATTAGCAAGTTTACAAACTTACCACAGTTATATTCTTTATCATACATTTACCATTGTACAGTATTAAACATATAATTAGTTAATACAAGTTATAATATAGTTACAAGACTGTAGGAAGCGGTAAAACCAATCAGACCATGCCACAATCACTTTTTCATGAGATGTAGATAATATAACTACAACTTATATATTAAAACTTTAATTCAGTACATTACGTTGTGTGTATATGGCGTTTGTACCGTATTTAAAATGGCTCCACACTCAATCTCACGGCATCAAATTTTCAAAACTTTTCTCGGGTGTATGCCCCCAGATCTCCCTAAACATCGCACGTTTCGTACATCGGTAATGTGCTTTCTACCCATCGTGTGTCACATTGTTTTGTTGCGAAAATAGCTTGACTAATCTAAAATTATTTCCTACAGCAAGTTATACATTTACTATTAATATAACTTAAATTATTTTAATTTTTTTTTTATATTTTTAATTTCAACTTTTACTTGCGACAACAAGTTGAATAACCAACATACACTGTGACTGACTATCTGTCAAACTGGGAAAGCAACTTTATCCTTTACATGTTTTCCTTTCACAATGTAATAAAAGTAAGTAAATGTCATTATGATACTAAAACAAACTTATAAACTACTAAAAATTAATATGTTATTGCAAGAACGAAATAAACAAGTTGCCTTATATAATTACACTACTTACCAAAACCTTCCATTTTGAATTATGAAATTATACCGCCACCTAGGGAAAGTAAGCAGAATATTTACATTTGTGCCCTCTATACGCTTGAAGGATAAAGAAGGAAAATTCAACAATTAAGCAGAGCATAAGGGACCGTTTATAATTTACATTATTAAAAGTAAGAGAACATTGTTCAGTAAAGTAGGTAAGTAAAACAAGTAAAAATATGGTTATAAAAATTAATAAAATTATCTTTATCTTTTCGCTCTCAATGTCTTACTTTAACTGATGTGGCTAGCAAGTCATTGATTTCATCTTATCTAACTTAACATAGGTGTTATACTTCAATATTTTCTTTGTTCGGTAAAAGACGAAGATTGGGTGAATCATGGAGTTATAGTACAATGACAAGTTTTAATGATGACAACTGCAAGCAGTCCCTAAGAGTTTACTCCAACAAAAGTGATTATAGAACAAAAAGACTAATGTAACCAGTTATTAAAATATACAATATCAATTGTTTACATACTATCGCTTGAAAAAAAAAACACGTGAACTTTAATAAAAAAACATAAAGAAATCATGAAATGTTAAACTATTATATTAACTTATTATGTTTACCTGATTTGTTTTAAAATTATTTTGGTATCACGATACATACTAGTATTGTTCCAAAGTGTCAATTTAAATTGTTCCAGTAATATTCACATTATTTCTTTGAGAATTTCTTTTTCTCACCAGTTGGTTTGTTTAATTTCGCACAGAACTACACGAGGATTATCTGCGCAAGCCGTCCCTAATTTTGCAGTGTAAGACTAGAAACAAAGGAGCTAGTCGTCACCATCCGCCGCCAACTCTTGGGCTACTCTTTTACTAACGAATAGTAGGATTGAGCATGTTTAATGCTACGGGGATTCGAACCCGCGACCTCAGATTACGAGTCGAACGCCTTAACCCACCTCGCCATGCGGGGCTGCATCACCAGAAGTTATGCACAAAGACACATAATGGACTGTTTGTGCAATGCCCAGCGCGGGTATCAAAACACTGTTTTAAGTGTCCTAAGTCCTCAGACTTATCGTCAATACAATGTTTTACAATTTATACTAGCTTTTAAAGAACACAATCAATATATCTTTACTAAAATTATTCTTCATTTTTAAACGAATAAAAGTCCTTTTCGTGACAGTTGATAGTGTTTATTGCTATTTTTATAGCTTGAAGAGAAATACTTAAAAAGTGCACACAGATAGCTTTGAGTATATCATAACACATGACTACCAACAGCAGCCAATACATTGTGTAGTTTTGGTAGTCATTTTCAACAATTTCAGTAATACATTGATACGTCTGCGGACTCGTAACGCTAGAGTCCGGATTTCGATACCTGTGATGGGCAGAGAGAGTCCATACAGTCCGTTGTGTTGTTTTGTGCTTAAATGCAAACAAAAGATTTGAAACAGTTAATGGTGCATTTAAAAACAGATCAATTCGTTGTCTTTTTATCAATGATATTGCTCAAAAAAATAAAACTATTAACGCAATGGATCTTCTTTGTTTGTTTGTTTTTTTCTGACCAACATGAGTTTACTCAACTTTCGGATACAGGCAGTGTTAAAATAACAAGCAAATTATGACATGTATTGAGGCTTGGACCATTGCTTTGTGTACTTGGATATAATAAGCAAACCTAGCGTCGAAATATAACAGCCAGGCGACATATGCCATCAATATTTCTCGAAAAACGACTGAATGGATTTGGCATACATTTTTACTATGATAGTTAGTTTTTGGAGGGTAAAGGTCACAGCAAGGTTACAAAATATATTCCTTTCTGTTACCGTTGGAACCAATTTTTCACACTATTTTTGCTCCATAAGTCAATCGAAAGTGTTTTAATTTTGACGAAACTTGGTGGGCATATGTAGAATATTATTTCTAATCGTTCTGCTAAAATTGGTTCTCATTGGTTCATAACCATGAACATACAGAAACATTTTCTTTTTTCTTCTTTTTCTAAGGACCGAATATGATCAACACTGCGTGGTGGAAGTATTACACTCTATGGAATCCTTCTCTAGTTGTAAAATAAATACGAATTAGTGTTCACTGTACAATAAGATAGCCTTAATTGATATCCACCTGAATCTTTAAGAATGTGATATTCGGACCATATGAACCAATGGTCAGGCTACGTTACTATTATTAATGTAAAATCAATTTTAAATCATGTGTGCCATCAAACTTTTAACACCTGGAGATAAAGCACATGCCCTTCACTGGCACAGCTGTATGTCTGCGGATCACACCGTTAGAATTTGGGTTTCGATACGCGCGATGGATAGAGCACAGATAACCCATTGTGTAGCTTTGTGCTTAATTACAAACAAAGCACATTTCATTCAGAAGTGATATCGGAAGTTAGCGAAAATATATTCATGAGTTAAACGACAAGTACTTCACGTTTCGGAGTGCATTAAATAAATAACGCAACGTGCTCATGCAAAGTTACCTCTAATATCGATCAACTGGTTCTGTTTTTGTTATAAAGGTTTAAATATATTTAGTTTATTTACTCTTATTATTTCTTATACTCGTGTTCGTGTGATGTAAAGCTGATATGTTTAAGAAGCTGAAATAAAATGTCTTTATATTTTACTATCAATAATAGTTCTTTGTATGAGTTAATTAAGGTACCAATAAAAGTGAGGTCATACATACTATCTGGCACAACGTGGTAATTAGGACGCTTGATCTGTGGTTAGCAGATTGCAAGTTCGAATTTCCTCAACGAACACTATATGTTCCTTTCAGCTATATGAATATTATAATGTGATGGACAATTCCACTTTTCGTGGATGAAAGGGTAACCTAAGAATGTGTATGGTGAGTGTTTTTTTTTTTTATTAGCTAACTTCCCTCTAGTGTATCAGTTGTAAATTAGGAACGTTTGCTTGCTTGAAGTTAAGCACAAAGGTACACAATGGGTTATCTGTGCTCTCCCTATTACAGGTATAGCAACCCGGTTTCTAGCATTGTAAGTCCGCAGAAATACCGCTGTTTCACTAGATGGCAAATTAGAAGCGATTAGCACAGATAACCCTCGAGTAGCTTTGTGCGAATTTCCAAACAAAGCGTACAAGCTAACAATCAAAGAGTAAATAATATAATATGTGTTAATACGTGATATTTGTCATCAGACGTTAGTGTTACCATTGTAATTTTAAAAAACGGATTCTTCATTTGACACCTGCTGGTGAAGGCGCTTGCCACTAGGTGTCAAAAAATGCTCGCCCTTTCAACTGTGGGGGAATTATAATGTAATGGTCAATTCCACTATTCGTTAGCAAAGAGTTGGCAGTAGTTGCTGCTGGCTGATTGCCTTTCCTGTTATTGGCAGTTTACAATTAGCAATGGCTGTAAATAGTCTTAGTAAACAAAGGAACAAACTTTGTTCGATCCCTGACAGTGTATAGTGGTATTTTAACAAGCAGTTTTAATTTGTTGCGTTATTCATTGCATATTATTTCATATCCTGCAAACATAAGTAAAAATATGTCGTATATAGAATTCTACGAGCAAAGAATTATATATAAATACGTTTCATCCACATCGTATCTGCCATATCTAAGGACGACGAGGCCTTTCGCGTATACCAGCCTTTTCACTGTTGACAAAGGACAATGTGATTTCTTTGTCATTTTCTAATCTGATAGTTAAAGCTTGCTTTTGCTATAATGAGCTTTGTGACCACATTAGTTGGCATCATATGTTTCTCTGTGACTGACGACAATGGAATACTGTGTTCCTTCTTCCAGCTACTAATACAACCCTATCTGACTGACTGACGTAGGAGTTGTTCCACATTTTCCAGTACCTGACACGTATTTATGCAACGGACAATGACCCCAAAACATTTAAAACTACAAGAGGTCATTTCGAAGCATATCACATCATGCCTTAAATAAACAATGTCTTTCTCAGTTTTGTGTTCACGACTTCAAGCCTACTTGTGAAATATGCTACTTGAGAACTGAGTTTACCAACCTACATATCAATATCAAAGACAGCACCAAATAAATTATTTTAGTGAACGTTTTAAAAAACCGTGTACTTTGAGAATTCTTCAATTTTTTAACGAATTTATTCGCCGAGTCTTTTGAGCTGTACAAACTACACAAGGGCTATCTTCGCTAGCTGTCCCTAATTTAGCAGTGTAAAAACTAGAGGGAAGGCAGCTAGTCATCACCACCCACGGCCAACACTTGGACTAGTTTTTACCAACGAATAGTGGGATAAACCGTCACATTATAACCTCTCCCCACCGCTGAAATGGTGATCATGTGTGTTGCGACGGGGATTCGAATCCGCTACCTTCAGATTACGATTCGAGTGCATTAACCACCTGGCTATGCTGGGCTCTCGTGCATGTAACTATACAACTGTTTGGGCGTTCCAATTAGTTTTTATGTTGTTTTTTCTCGAGAGATAAATATTCTCTAAAACTGAAAAAAAAAAGTTATTTGCACTATACTACTTTATCACGAAAATCAATAAATAGTTGTGCGCCCAACCGTTTAGACCAAAATCCAGTATACGTACATGCAAGCTTTAATGTTCCAGATTTGATAACGTCACAGTTATTCGCCTCGCGGTGAGTCAGCGATAAGATTAACACTTAACAATGCTAAAATTCGGGGGTCGATTCTCCACAGTGGACAGAGTGTGGATAGGCCATTGTATAACTTTCTGTTAATTGATAAACGCAACAACATCATGATGTTTAATAACTCAACGTACATTGAACGATTTGTGGAATTTACTTCTCACTTTAATCCAGAGTGTATATATCTGTAAAGTCTACTAAAACTATTTCTACAAAATGTAAAACGCGATAACACATACTCACAAAATATGAAAACCAACATTATCGACTCCTAGTTGCATCAAAAATAATAAAGTAAAGTCGTCCTCTTTGTCAGTTAAAAATGAGTAATTAATTTCCACGATGCTGTGACGTGTAACTGCTAAATGGAAGACGAACGCGTTAATTAATTCAAAATTATGCAAAATTATTCTACGTCGCTACGTTTACTTTTCTTGTTGTTTCATGACATTTTATTTCTGGTCTCATGGTTTTGATACAGTATATTTCATTTTGCTGTTTTTAATATAGGATTAAAAACAAATAACTTTTAAAATGGTAGTTTTTTAGATAGAAAACATTAAATTGTTTTGTTTTGTTTTGAATTTCGCGCAAAGCTACTCGAGGGCTATATGCGCTAGCAGTCCCTAATTTAGCAGTGTAAGACTAGAGGGAAGGCAGCTAGTCATCAACATCTACCGCCAACTCTTGAGCTACTCTTTTGCCAACGAATAGTGGGATTGACTATCACATTATAACGCCCCCACGGCTGAAAGAGCGAGCATGTTTAGTGCGACCGGGATTCGAACCCGCGACCCTCGGATTACGAGTCGAACGCCTTAACACGCTTGGCCATGTCGGGCCAAGAAAACATTGAAATCAAGGGTTTCGATTCTTCTCCGTGGACACAGCTGATAGCCCGATGTGGCTTTGCTATAAGAAAACACACATATACTTAATAATAATTGAAAAATAGTTGCACTTGACACCCACGAAGGGGGATACGTACTGAAACGTATACCCAAATACAAAATGTATTGTAAGATTCAAGAATTCATTGGCTTGAAAAGCTGAAAAGCAAAGGTAGAGCTTATCCACGTTCTTTATAACACACGCTTTATTTACAAATGCAAATCGTTAAAGCTGAGGGAAAAATGGGTTAGTTAAAAGTGGTTCTTCCAAGTGATAACTGAAATAAAATACATTTTACTATTTTGATAATTTAGATTTTTTTCTCCACGTACTTTGAGTAAAATACGACGAAATTATTTTAAAGTTGGATGAGGTAAAGGGGGTGTCTGGAATTTCAGTACTTAGGCAAAGAACATTCGATGTTCGTCTTTGTGGACTGAGCACACAGGGTTTCTTTAAAACAAATGTCTGTGTCAGTTGTCACGTTTATATTACGTCCATAGTTAAAAGTGCAGAACATGTTCAGTAGCATATTTCAAGCTCGAACCTTGGGCCTTTTTTTCCGAAGCTCGTCATGCTATATATTAAGCTATCTTTATTAAAGTAAAAATAAATAAAATGCCGAAGAAAAAAATAAATTGTGAACAGATTATTTTTGCAGTTTCGACACCAAATATGTAAACAAACATAAAAGTAAAAATTCTTCAAGTTGCTGTGTGTTTTTCTTAGAGCAAAGACCCATAGGGTTATCTGCTCAGCCCACCGAGGGGAATCGAACCCCTGATTTTAGTGTTGTAAATCCGGAGACATACCGCTGTACTAACGGGGAACTTCGTTAAAATGTTCTAGGATTGCGTCTATGGCTGTGTTGTAATATTCGTATAGATACATTCTATTGAATAATAATGAACGATGAAACCATTAGACTACGCCTACAACTTCAAGTTGCTGAACCTTTTTTAATTATTTAAATTAACTGCTTATTATAAACTTATTTGATGTTCCATCTTATCCAGTTAAAAATACTGCCATCTAGTGGCAGCAACATTTTCATATAGCCATTGTTATCAGTTGCCTCTTGCTGCTGTGGAAATGTCTTAATAATCGACCTAAACTTGAGACGTGCAAATTATTCTATTGTTTAACAGATATTAAAAAGTCTGTTTTGTATGAAGATTAGAAGTTTATATGTCAAAACATTTTATTATATAACTATTAATGATGTACCTATCCCTAGATTTTGCAGAGTTTGAACAGAAATTACCACCAGATGGAAATTTGGAGAGCTGACCAGTCAATGGCCGTCGTTCGTAAAATGCAACAACTTTTAGACAGAACTATATTAAAAAATTTAAAAATGTTATACAAATTGCTAATTATATGAAACACACCAAACATGCTTACCCTTTCAGCCGTGGGTTAGTTATAATGTGACGGTCAATCCCATTATTCGTCGGTAAAAGAGTAGCCCAACAGTTGGCGGTGGGTAGTGATGACTAGCTGCCTTCCCTCTAGCCTTACACTGCTAAATTACAATGCTAGCTGAGATATCCCTCGTGTAACTTTGCGCAAAATTCAAAACAAATCAATCAAGCTATCAATTTATTTATCAGGACAATTCACTACATTAAATTAGGTGTTTTTACTGTGTCATTTTGGCCCTCAACGGATCGAAATTTTTGCTGTGGTGTATAGCACTAGTAGTAATTTAATCAAAAGTTGAATAATCTAGGGATTAGGGGCACACATAGGAAAATCAGATTTGGTTTAATTAATCAACTGAGTTTTCGTGCTTTATTAATCTCTTGGGTTTTTCCTGCACCCCCCTTAAAAAATCAAGTGTAAAAACGAAATTCTAGGATAATCGAATAATCCCTGCTTACTTTATCTTACATTTATATCTTTCTAACTGATCTTGTGCATAGCCAGTAGTAAAAAATTTCTTAACTGCACATTTATTCACAGCTGTAATGCATATTTAATTAGTTTAACAGAGGGTATCGTTTACACATCGTATCCTAGATGTGCATAAGTAGTATATCCGGAAATACGAATACAGCATCAGCAAAGTGAAAGGTACGGTCACAATCCATACGTTCCAAGATAAGCTGTGAAACGAAATATGCATTGTGTATTATGTGTGAAGAATCTCCTGGTGGCGTTATTGGAAACCTCAGTTTTTAGAATACGTTCGAGCTCGTGTGATAATCCTCATTTTATACAAATCAGCAGCAGATTGGGCGATGGAACGTTTCTTCAGCTTCTTGAGCTGAAACAACATAACCCTGGACCTTCTTTAAGGACACAAAGGTAAAATACATAGGACTAAGGAAAGATGCATTAGAAGCATAACCTCAAACAATATTTCAGTCATTTTAGCAAGTCCTAAAAAAGGACGTTCATCTGTCAGCCGATCACAAACCGTGGACTGTTTATAAAGTTCAGACAAACCATGCAAATCCTGGTGTTCAGTGTTGTCACCAAAAACCATTTGATCAAAATATATATTTATTGTTTAGTGTGGTTGACAGAAAAGAGGTTATCCACAAAGTGCTATCCTTTGACTGATAAAGAAAATTCGAGAAACAGTGGTAGCGTTGGTATATGGAATATAAGATATCATCCATTGAACATAAACCTGTAAGGACTGATTCTCAAGTGCCACAGGTTAAGATATGTGAAATACGTGAAACAGGACAAAGGTTAGATTGTGTTTTTTGGAAGAACGAGATGATTCACAAAGTACAATAGCTAACGATCTCTTACATTCTCCCATAAGGTGAGACATGTCCTCCAACGTAAACATATCAAGTTTATAAGTGATATCTCTAAATGTTACTGAAAACCTCGACAACTGCATGAAGCCAAAAACTAGAAACAGAAAAGTAACAGTTTTATAAAGGTACAAGAAAGTTCAGATAGCGTGAATGTGCTTCAAAACCACTTAAAAGTGCTCTAGTGTTACTACTGAAAATGTCCGTAACACAGAAAAAAGCATGTACACTTTTGTTTGATGTGATCCACATTATTTAGAGACATCGCGAAACCTAAGGACAGTGATTTCTTTGTTTTGAATATCGCGCAAAGCTACACGAGGGCTATCTGGGCTAGCCGTTTCTAATTTAGCAGTGTAAGGCTGGAGGAAGGTAGCTAGTCATCACCATCTTCCGCCAACTCTTGGGCTACTCTTTTATAAAAGAATAGTGGGATTGACCGTTACATTATATCGCCCCCACGGCTAAAAGAGCGAGCACCCGGGGATTCGAACCCTTAACCCTCAGATTACGAGCCGAGTGCTTTAACCACCGGCCATGCCTGGCCTAAGGACAGTGAATAAACATTTGGTGTATCCACTTCCTTCTATCATCTCCAAATTACGAACAGCAAGCACAGATAGCCCTCTAGTGGCTATGCGCGAAATTCACCAAACAAACCAGTCTATTAAATAGTGTCAGTATCTATTCAACGTTATACTTATATTGAAATTGCTAGTGTTATATTTTAGGTTGCATATACATTCATTTATGTGTTGCATGATACACGAAAGGAACATCATTGTGGATCAGCTGTATGTCTTAGGCCTCGCGGTGGATAAAGCATAGATAGCTCTTTGTGTAGTTTGTACTTCGTAACAAACAAAGAAACACAGAAGATAAAATTACAATTGGCGAATTTTTATCACAAAAATATTGAACTGTGACTCTTTTAACGAGCTTTTTGTTTGTTTGTTTGAAATTAAGCACAAAGCTACACAATGGGCTATGTGTGTTCTGCCCACCCTGAGTATTGAAACCCAGTTTTTAAGGTTACGAGTCCCCAAACAAAGAACTATGGCACTGGAAGGCTAGAATGCGTTATAGACTGTTGAGTATGCTACGCTAAAACTATTTAAAATAGCAGATACTCAGACACGTGACAACCAAATGTATATAAAGGGAGTAAGATGTCAGAAGTAAACATTGACATTGTTTGGGGCAAGCAGGCTCGGCATGGCTAGGTGGTTAAGGCGTTCGACTGGTAATCTAAGAATCGCGGGTTCAAACCCCCGTCGCACCAAATATGCTCGCCCTTCAGCCGTGGGGGGCATTATAATGTTATGGTCAATCCCACTATTCGTTGGTAAAAGTGTAGCCCAAGAGTTGGCGGTGGGTGGTGATGACTAGCTGTTTTCCATCTAGTCTTATACTGCTAAATTAGGGACGGCTAGCGATGATAGCCCTCATGTAGCTTTGCGCGAAACTTACAACAAACAAACGACCGAAAGTTGAATACGTATGGGAAGGGCACGTGGCAGTTTTTCCAACATGAAGTGTTCATACACTCAGATCACACAGAGACACGCCTTTTATATACTAGCATTAAGAAGAAGAAGAACAAAGGATTATGGGTCAAGTACCACCCAGAAAAAGAACTGTAACTAACCGTATCTCAGATACGTAAAAAAAATGCGGCGTTTCTCAAGAAGTGAGAATCAATTCACACTCAAGTCAATGGTAAAAGTTGTCCATAACTCTCAGTATGCAACATAACGAAGAAGAAATTTTGTTTCGAAAAACAACACAAGTTGCTGCCACGATATATCGGTTCATTCATTGCATACCTCAAACAGCTAGAGAATGAAACTGATATTCTTACAATTCTTTACAAAATATATAATTAAAATTGCCAGACTCAACATCTATGGACTTTCGTGCGATCTCTTTGTTGCAATGGGCGTTGGGAAAATGTTGTTCTCGTATACTAGATGGATTATTGAAAGCATGCACGGAGCAGTGGTATGCTTTAGGTATAATAGCTTTACAGTAGAGCTTTTTCAAAAATTACGCTGCAGGAGCATTGCCAGTATGCACGGCCGTAAGATGGAGAATCACTGCACTTGGCTACGTGATCTCGCTTCCTATGTGTTGGTATTTGGGTAGTGATGTTAAATACCCAGGAGGGTCAAGTGCACTAGACCTCTTCCTCCATTACGTGATCTGTAATGTTTGTTTGTTTTGTTTTGAATTTCGCGCGAATCTACTCGAGGGCTATCTGCGCTAGCTGTTTCTAATTTAGCAGTGTAAGGCTAGAGGGAAGGCAGCTAGTCATCACCACCCACCGCCAACACTTGGGCTACTCTTTTACCAACGAATAGTGAGATTGACCGTCACATTATAACGCCCCCACGGCTGAAAGGGCGAGCATGTTTGGTGCGACCGGGATTCGAACCCGCGACCCTAGGATTACGAGTCGAACGCCTTAACACACTTGGCCTTGCCGGGCCCGATCTGTAATGATGTAAGTAGATTTCCAAAATTATTTTTATATAACACACTCAACCTCTGTATGTATTTTTTCTATGTTTACTGGGAAGTTTCAATTTCATCACTATGATATAAAAAATTGAATACACGTATTATGCTACATTTCAGTTTGCTTTTCTGGTTCTTTATCAAGTTCTTTATGTTGTACTTTATAGCAGAAATATCGATTAAAGGATTTTATTTCTTCCTGAGCAACACAGGGAGATATTATCGACTATTGCATTTTAGCCATAAATATGACATTTGGAAAGGAAAACTGACACAACAACGTTTTGCATTTAGAAGGGTCTATAGAACATATTCAATCGCGATGGCAAGGATTGTCAAAGCATTTTAAATGTTCACGCACCATCAAGTTATGAACGTTAAACAACAACTAAAGTATCTGGGTTAATTTGAATGAAAGTAGCCATTCACCTATTTATATGGTTGCTGTTATGTTACACTGTGATTTAATAAAAGGCTGAATGTTATTGAAAAAAGCATTCGTTTTCTTGTGATGGTCAGTAAAATCCACAGAAAATTGTAATTTTTTGTATTGCTATTATATCATATCCGTCATTTGCTGAGGAAAGAGAAAAAGCCACATTTTTTACATTATAACTTTTGTCGCGTGAGAACAGTCGTTTTTCAGTGTATAACCGAGAAGTATGTGTGTTTTCTTATAGTAAAGTTACATTGGGTTATTTGCTGAGCCACCGAGGGTAATCAAACTCCTGATTTTAGCGTTGTAAATCCGTAGATTTACCGCTGTACCAGCAGAGGGCGTAAACGAGGAACAACTTCGAGTTTTTATTTTCCATTTCGATCATACAAGTTAGAAATAATAATTTATAGCCAGAATACAATGTGATATAATATCGAAGAAGTCAACTATATTCCTGCTGCTGTATTAGAAACAACAGTTCGTTACCAGAATGCAATTTGACATAAGTTCTAACAAGCCAATTCTGTTTTTGGTGATACATTTGATACATAAAACGATCATTTGCTCTTTTTTTTTTAAAAAAACACATCAAACTGTGGAGATACAGAAGTAAAATTTCAACGAAATAAGTAAGTTTCTTTATTACAAAGTTTGAGTTTTAAGGGATTTGATATGTATTCAACTATACTATTTAACTTTTGGAAAATTCCTGGTAAGTTTAAACATTATGATCTTTAGACCTTAGTTATTCAATTAGAAATATAAATGAGTTTATAAAGTACACATCAAAGTTAAAACACAACACTTCTGTCTAAGTCGTAACATAATATGCGGAATCCAAGGTTCCATTTGGTCTTTTAAGACTGTTCCTGCACATAGATTTCGTCTTGAGAAAAAGCAAAAATGTTCCTTTCTGTAAGCCTTGTTTCATTCATTAAGATTTGTTGAGAAACTTTTAAACATTTTAATCCTGGACGCTTCTTAGTAGCACATCAACTTAAGTTATATCGTTGATAGCATAGTTAAGTCTAATTATAGAAATCTATGATTAAATAAATTTCTTCACAAAAAAAGCAATGACTTACTTTATTTTTCAAATAAATTAACAACATTAAATTAGGGCATAGAGTTAAATATACTATTTGTTAATTGAATATACTTAGTATTGGTAGCTACAAAGTAAAAAATAAGAATATATTCAACATCCAAGCCTAAATCAACTTATACGAAGGAGTAATAAACCAAATGGAAATGTTTAATAATGACAATTGGGTCCGACTCAACCAGGAGGTGGGAGTGCTTGAAACGCAGTCAGAAGGTCGCGAATTCGAATTCTCGGCTCATTAAACATGATCGCCCTTTCATATGTGGGGGCGTTATAATGTGAGGGTCAATCCAACTAGTCGTTGGTAAAAGAGTGGCTTAAGATTCGGCGGTGGGTGGCGATATCTAGACGCCTTCCCTCTAGTCTAACATTGCTAAATTAGGGACGGCTAACACAGGTAGTCCTCGTGTAGTTTTGCGCAAAATTTAAACCAAACCAAACCAATAACGATCATTGTTCGTTTGCAGCTATACATTTTGTGCATCTGAAAGACACTTTTTGACACCTTAAAATTGTGAGATATTCTCTTATACTTCTAAACATGTTTCTGAAGTGTTCTAAGAAGACTTCATGGGCTCGTGTTTCTTGTCGTAACTTGTCAACCAGACACTATGATGCCTGACATTATTCTGCACGAAAACAAAGTCAGAACTGATTGCAAAAGCGAAAGATTCATACTACTGGATCCAATATCACGTTAATATGAGATTGAGAGGTCAACAACTCCAGGGAACCACCATAAGATCTGTTCGTCAATATATTACGGTGCCTTTCCAAGCCTTAACTGCAACAATCACGATCAGCAATGCTTTACTGAGTGTATAGTTAACCTAGACACGAACACATTGATCACCGGTAGAAACACGAATCCTCGCCCCCAACCCCGAAGAGTACAAGTCTTATTGTCATTGTTGTGATAAAAGTCCAAACGAACTTTGTTGTGTGGGCAGTTTATGAAGAGAATCTAGCCTTCTTGACCTTAATCTGGACTCGTGATATCTGTTTTCCTTTTATCACTGGTAATCATCCATTTGCTGTTCTGAAGTCCATATTGAGTCTTCGAGCAGTGGGTTGATTATTCCTACTGGCTTTTCGTACTAATAGTGGACGTTATATGACTTGATCTCTCTCGCTTTTCCAACCTTTGTGTAAGCTGTCTTTTGTATAAATCATTTGTCATGATAACGTGTTTGTAATCTTCCCACCATGGACATGAGTACATCTAAGTGAATTATCGCTTGTTTCGTTTTCAACAGTTGGGCAGTTCTGTACATACGTTAAAACCTGTGTCTTACACTAGCAAAAATGAACACTTTGCAATGAAGTAATATTTAAAGCAAATCAATAAACTTGAAGCTGAACAAAATACGTCTTTTCAGGACAGTTAGCACATGCAAAAGACACCTAAACATTTGGGCATTTTCGATTTTAGGATAATAAAATATGCACATAATTAATAACTTATCCATTTTTTTTACTGTATTCAGATATACAGTTTCTAGACTGTACTTCGTTTTCCTTTTTATTTTTAAGACGGTGTAGCATTTGACTGGGACTGTAGTTGTCCAGTCATAGTAATAAGTACGTAGGTTGGCGATATTGATTGACCTAAGTTAATTTGTTTTATGTTCAGTTACCAACGTTATTTATGATTTGTTTAATTTCTTTCTGGTTTTTACAAGGTTTAAACGGCCTGGCATGGCCAAGCACGTAAGGCGTGCGACTCGTAATCCGAGGGTCGCGGGTTCGCGCCCGCGTCGCGCTAAACATGCTCGCCCTCCCAGCCGTGGGGGTGTATAATGTGACAGTCAATCCCACTATTCGTTGGTAAAAGAGTAGCCCAAGAGTTGGCGGTGGGTGGTGATGACTAGCTGCCTTCCCTCTAGTCTTACACTGCTAAATTAGGGACGGCTAGCACAGATAGCCCTCGAGTAGCTTTGTGCGAAATTCCAAAACAAACAAACAAGGTTTAAAATATTTATGAAATTTCAGTGTTAAACTGAACAAGATTTGTCGCTTAATAATTTACCCTGATGTAATTCACATCTTGCATGTATTGATTTAGTACGAACTGCATTGTTGAGTTTGTTTCGAATTTCGCACAAAGCTACTCAAGTGCTATCTGGGTTAGCCGTCCCTAATTTAGCCGTGAAAGACTAGATGGAAGACAGCTAGTCATCACCACCCACTGTCAATTCTTGGGCTACTCTTTTACCAAAGAATAGTGGGATTGATCGTACATTATAACGCTCCTACGGCTGAAAGGGTGAGCATGTTTGGTGTGACAAGGATTCGAACCCGCGACCCTCAGATTACGAGTAAAGTGCCTTAACCACTTGGCAATGCCGAGCCGATGCATTGGTGAACCACATTAAAACATATTCCATTGTCTGTTCATATGTCAGAAAATTTTCATTATGGCAAAAGGCAAATAACTTTTCTGCTGTTACTTACAACATTATTGTAGTTTACTGTTTTATTGGTGTACAACTTGAAAATTAATATACAACCCCAAATAATAGCCTATTTACATTAGATTATTTAAGTAAGTGATGGTCTCGAAATATTGCTAAAAATATCGTTACAAGTAATTATAACCAATAATTGTTGATAGTTAAGTATAAAGAAATACAATGGAAATTCACAGACATGGCGCTGTGTCACTGAGGGGGGGGTGTTAACAGCGAAGGTACCTAATTGGAGAAACTGAGCATTTTAACAAAGGTTGCTCCTCCCCTCCAGTGTCTCGCCAGCTACTTTTGTGGCTCACATCGTTAAAAATCGGATTTCCATACTCGTGGTAAGCACAACATACACAAACTAATATGTAGCTTCACCTTTAATAACAAACACACAAACTAACTAATCAAAGCCACAGTTTAAACGACGAAAACATTTGAAATCAACAGGTCAAAAACTGGGGATAAAAATCGTGTTATCATCAGGTTTTTCTTTTTGTTTATTCCAGTCAGCTTAAGTAATACAATTTGATTAATACATCTAATTAGCTATGGTCATTACTAGGTATACTCTTTTAGTTCTGAATTATGTAAGTAGTTTGCTTTGATCAGGTGTTAAATCTGGTTAGGGCGTTAGACTCGTAATCTGAGGGTCACGGATTCGAATTCCCATCCCTACCAAATATGATCACCTTTTTAGCAGTGGGGACATTACAATGGGACGGTCAATCCCACTAGTTGTTGGTAAAAAAGTAGTTTAAGATTTGGCGGATGGTGATGGTAACTAGTTGTCTTATCTCTAGTCTTTCGCTGCAAAACTATAGCGCCACCTTATGGCTGAATGTTTGGTGAGCCAGTGATTCTAACCCGTGACCATCAGGTAGTAGTAAAACGTAAACCGAATACAAAATAAATGTTGAGAAGTAGTTATTTCCACACACGTTTAAGCACTCAATGTTTTCTCGTCAAAATCTTTAAAATACAGATATATCATACAAGCCATCTATTTAACTCTTTCTCACCTAAATAATCCATGGGCAGTTCAGAGATAAACGTGAGGGCTTATAACGCTAAAATTTGAAATTTGTTCTTCGAGGCTGGCGCAGCTGAGATGCCCACTTTATTCAGGTTTACGCTTAGAAAACGTGAAATTAAAAGTTTCTTTGCGCTTTACACTTTGAAACTCATCAGTATAACATGACTATAACAGTTACAAATACGATGCCTTACTGCTTGGTATACATAAATAAACAGTTAAATGTTTCTATCGAACTACGCAATACAAGATGTTTTGTTAAACCATCACGTATTCGCATTCGTTTAAAGCACTTTCATTAACCACAAGCACATAACTGACTTTTACCGAATCTCACTATCTACTGCGAACATAGCTGTATGACTAATTTATACTTCCAGTCACGATAAGCCTGGTTGTGGGCTTTACTTTACGCAGTGGATTAGTTGTATCTTCAGCTCACAGACAAGAGAGAAAAAAACATCTTCTATAGTAACAAGTTTAGAGGGAACTAGCATAAGCAGCGTCCAAGAGTGGATAATTTGGAGCATTGACATAAAATAATAACCATTATGATAGATCATAATATTAGAACATTTAGAGGACAGACATGAAAGGATAATTATTACTCAGAAAACTAGTGTTATCAGAATATTTGAAGGAGAAACATGAAAGGGTAACTATTACTTAATAAAATCATGATATTAGAAGATTTGGAAGACAGATATGAAAGAATAATCACTACTTTATAAAATCGTTATATTGGAATATTTAGAGGACAGACATGGAAGGGTAACCATTGCTTGATAAAATCATGATATTAGAAGATTTGGAAGACAGATATGAAAGAGTAATCACTACTTTATAAAATCGTTATATTGGAATATTTAGAGGACAGACATGGAAGGGTAACCATTGCTTGATAAAATCATAATATTAGAAGATTCGGAAGACAGATATGAAAGAGTAATCACTACTTTATAAAATCGTTATATTGGAATATTTAGAGGACAGACATGGAAGGGTAACCATTGCTTGATAAAATCATGATATTAGAATATTCGGAGGGTAGACATGAAAGGATAATTATTACTTGATAAAATCATGATATTATAATATTTCAAGGACAAACATGAAGAAAAGTCATTACTAAAAAGCTCTTAATATTAGGATATGAGATTCCAAAGACAGCCAAGTTACAACCCTAAAAATTGTAAGCTGCAGAATAGTATAAAATAGAGAAAACAAACTAAAATTTGAGATAAAGATTTCACTGTTGCAAGAATATTATTATTAAGAGAAGATGGAGAAGTTATCTCAGAAACTGGACGAGTCTTGGCCATCATTACAGTTATGTAAATTGGAAAATGGTAGATGATGGAGAATTAGGTGAATATTTGAACCTTTAGTAGCTTCTAGAAATCCTAGGACAGATCATCAGAAACATCCTAATTTTCACAAAAAACACTAATTTCGTTGTTTTTAACATTTCACTCTGGTTATACGTCTATTTTAAAGATTTTGCTGAAAGCATTTTTTAAATTATTTACTGATTATTAAAACGTTATTTTTCACGTTTGGAATTGTGATTGATCCAATTGTGAACAATAATATTCCAAGAATTTATAGCACCACTTCGATATTATTAGCGAACTTGCAAAGGCTTAAGGTAATTTTCTTTGCACACCTTGAGGCTGTGGCTATTATAAAAAATTGGAACAGATAAATAAAGTGAGACCTTGGTCCAAATCTGTTCAGTGAAGTGGAAAAAAAATCAAGATAAATTCTGATCTGAATTTAAGATCTTTTTTCTTGTTCTTCAAAGAATATTGAACGCTAAACCTAAAGTATTTTTCTAAAATGTGAGATTTAAAACTCGGATCTTTTTTATTCGATCAATTAAGAGAGAGACATTCCAGACGTTAACTTTCTGCAGTTGCACTTAGTAATAACTGATTTATACTCGTGATCACTTAAAGAGTTCGTTCCAGTAATAGTAGAGTTGAATTTTTAAGTTAGAGGGATGGAGATGAACAGCTACATCCGAAGTAATAACTTTCCTGCCATCTGAAGTATTTCAAATATGTAGAGAAACTACGCTGTGGTATCTTAGATCTAGTCCATAGGTAAGCAATGAAAGTGCACGCTATTTCCGTTGTACAATCAAGTAACGATTCTCATAATGACGTGGGGATAGTTACTCATCTTCAAAGTACAGGCAAAGAAATAAGAGCGTACGTCATTCTTGTTAACTGATTCAGATTAGGAAAGTCATCTCATCTTGTTTAAACAGGATAGAAGATCTAATGCTGTCTTCCAAGTGAAGATAATGACACGAACTGCATCTTATCTTCATTGTACAGAAAAACAAACTTAACACCGTCTGAATTGTCAAGACAAGTAGAATGGATTAAATTTCATTGATATATAAAAGTGAAGAGACTGCATTCCACCATTATTGTGTTGGTAGATGAATGGACTGCATCCAATTCTCTTTCTTCAGGCAGACGAATGAGGGGGACATTTCCATCTTCGTTGTACAGGCAGACGATGGGACTGCTCCTCTTCTTCATTTTATAGGCAGATGAGAAAGACTTCATCCAGTTGCCTTTGTATAAGAAGGCGAATGGAATGTGTTCCATCCTCACTGTGCGGGTTGGCATGGGGACTGAATCCTTTTTTTTTATTATTTAAACAGGCGTGTGAGAGAGGACTAAATCTCAATTATGCACCAGATAGGACGATTCTTTCCATTTTAGTTGTACAGGTAGGTGATAGGAACGTGGTCTCGTGTCTAAAGAGGGGACTGCACTTTTCTAAGTGGGTTGCTATCGACAAAGTGTATTGACATGACTCATGCCCTTATCACTTTAACATGAATATTTGTGTGTTTCAGAAGTTTCTACAGTCGAAAAGGTTAACGGATTTACTCTGGTTAAGAAATAAATTCGTTTAACATTATTGATAAAGAAACAAAAAACTCACAGGTTATTCGTAACTGTACTACTCATCACCCAACTGTGGTGAGACAACAAACTACTAAATACTGCGATGTTAATCTTATAAAGGTTTCAATTAATCCAGTAGTTATAAATGGAAGTTCAGTGAATACAAACAGCTGGTGTTGTACAGGCATACCTTCGACTTTTAAACTTGGGTTGTCATAGAAATCACCCTCAGTTTCACAATGCTGTGTAAATATTACATTGCTAGTTTAACAGACCATGAAGATGCTTTTCAACCATAAACCAGTCACCTGTCAACCTGCTTTTTTTATATAAACAGATATAGATACATTTAAATAAACAGGTCAGCCTCGATTATACGTTGAGTTTGTTCACCACTCATAGCTTTTGAATTCTGTCATTTCGGACAGCATGAAATTAATTCCTTGTAAACAGATAATATATTCTCAGTATCTAATACTTTAAGAACTGAAATAAATTACCTGTTTTTCTTTACATTAAATTGACGTTAAAAATTAAAGGTGTTTTGAAACATTTTTACCATTACAAAAGAATACATCAAAACTATTAAACTAGTTCAGTTTCTCCGCTATTGACTTCATGCACTCAAGGACTCACCCGTTTCAGAAATTCTTTGAAAAAAAAGCAGTCTATTGATTCAGGTTGTAAGGACATTAAATAAGAAAAATGACAAAAATCAATAATATAGCATAATTCAGTAATATGAACAGCTATAGAAATTTGGTTGTTTTAGGGCAAAGTCACATGAGGCGATCTGCTGTGTCCCTCGCGGGGAATCGAAACCCGAATTTTAGCGTTGTAAACTCGAAGGCTTACTGCTGTCCACTCAGCTTAACAAATAATTAATATTCACTGAAGTTCGTAAGTGAGTTGTGCAATTTGGTCATAACAGAAGAAAATCTTCGTTCACAATTATCATAAAATGAGATAGGTGGAGAACATTTGAATCAGCTTCTAATAGACCGAATCAGGAACTGATGAGCTTAAATCTAAGACGAACAAAGGCCCAGCATGGCCAAGTGGTTAGGGATCGCTGGACTTGTAATATGAGGGTCGCTGGTTCGAACCCTCGTCACACCAAACATGTTCGCACTTTCAGCCTTGAAGGCGTTATGATATGATGGTCAATCCCACTATTCGTTGGTTAAAAGAGTAGCCCAAGAGTTGGCGGTGGGTAGTGATGACTAGCTGCCTTTCCTCTAGTCTTACACCTCTAAATTGGGGAAGGCCAGAGCAGATAGCCCTCGTGTAGCTTTGCGCGAAATTAAAAAACAAACAAACAAATAAACAGCACGAACAATTTTTTTTCCACCCAAATGACATTAGACAGTAAAATTCTCGATGATGTTAATAATGAAATTTTAAGGCGCGTGTTAAAACAAATGTTGTTTTTGTTGGTACAGCTGTAAATCTTTGGATTCGATTCCCCTCGGCGGACTTAGCAGGTAGCTCAATGGGAATTGCTACAAGAAAACACATACACAAAACAAATGTCAAATCAATTAGCTGAATATTGTGAAAGAATGTTCGCTTTAATGCAATTAAAAACAAAGCAAACAAATAAAAGGCAAACTGAATTTTTTGATTGATCTCCCGTGTTTTGATTCATGCGGGAAAATGCCCTGTGAGTGGGTAAGTGGTAAGTTTACGGAGTTATCAACTTAAATTTGGGATTCGATTCCTCGTAGTACACAGAGCACAGGTATTAATTGTGTAGCTGTGTGATGAAGCTATACAACAAGAAAACTAAGGAATAATGGATATAATATAAACTCTGAGATTATAAATCTGATTTACCCTAAAACTTTCAAAAGAAAAAAATGGTCCGAAGTTTGGTTCATTATGGCGAGATTTCATCATATAATTGACGAGAAAGTTCAGAAAGATGAAACACCCATTGACAAAAGATACCCCCTTCCGCAGGTCAGTGGTCAATTTATGGATTTACCACACCAAATCTGGAGTCTGGTAGCTTATTGTGTAGTTTTGCGCTAAGAAACAACTATAATGTATAAATATGAATAGCCTGTAATAACCACGCTGAGAACCTAAATAACAGATTTTGAGTTACCAATTAAGTTGGAGTTCTTCGTAATTCTTCTTGTCAGTGATGTCTTGTTGATGGGTGGTGATGACCAGCTGCCTTTCCTTCTAGTTTTACACTGCTAAATTCGGAACGGCTAGCGCAGATGCCCCTTGTGTAGCTTTGCGCGAAATTCAAAACAAAACCAAGCTCTTGTGTACCTAAATTTAGGTTATGCATCACAGTTCGCTGACGATGTAGCAGTCTGGAAAAGTGCCCCCACTCCGTCAATAGCAGCAACGAACCTACAACCAGTCCTAAATAACATTGAAGAATACTGCCAGAAATACAGAATCAAAATTAATATTCCAAAAACCCAAGTCATAGTATTCAGCAGACTGAATAAGCTGAAAAAAGATCCACCAAAACTCTATATGAATGGATCACTTTTACTGACTGCTACATCTGCTAAGTTTCTAGGTCTAACCTATGATTCAAAATTAACGTGGTTACCACATATTAAAAATATACTGATACGAATTTGGAAAAGAGCAAACTATGTAAGAAGTCTTTCAGGTAAAATCCAAGGAACATCACCAGACAACATACTTAAAATCTACAAAACGTACATTAGACCAACAATAGAATATGCATCACCTGCCTGGATTAACATAGCACCCACACATGTACAGAAACTTCAACGTATACAAAATTCAGTACTAACTTCAGCATATAAAGTACCACGTAGCACCTCAACCACATTCATGCACAAGTATGCAAACATAGATGCAATATCTGAAAGACTCTTGCATAATTCTCTAAAATATTTCAATAAGAATTGGCATAAAAATGACTTAATGTGTGATCTCGACAGATATCACGTACATGATGTAAATGGTCCTAAATACCTCTCCCCTTTTAACATATATTTAAGAAATGTAACACAAGCTGGCCACTATGCACTAGACACTTAGTCCTTGTTTCTTTTTTTATTATAATTATTATTTTCTTTTTTAATCATTATTATTATTATTTTTCTCTTTTTGAATTATTATTCAAGTATTGAATAATAATAATTATTATTACTTTCTTTTTGTGTGTGTGTATGTGTTACTACAAGTAGTAGTAGCATTCTCTCAATCGAGATAAGGAGAAAAATACACACAAAAAATATATATATATGAAAATACAAAAAAAATATATAAAAAAATTAAATGAAAAACAAAACAAAAAAAACTTCTTGTTCGTCCATGCATGGACTGAGCCCTGAAATGGGCCTGAGTATGATGTTATACATTTACTCTGGCCCAAAGCATAAAAAAAAACACCCTAAAGACAGACGCTATAATCGTTCGGGAGGGAGGAAGAGGTCAAATGTACCTGACCCTCCTGGGTATTTAACATCAATACCCAAATACCGACACAGTGAAACAACAGCTCTTGTGTAACTTTGCGCGAAATTAAACAAACAAACTAATTTTCTTTATTATTATATTCTCTTAATCGAAAACGTTGTATAATCGGTTAATTCAAAGGTCAGTATGCTAGAGGCAAATAAATTAGAATCTCCAACATTAATGAACTAAAACTACATAAATTAACTAATCCGATGGGACTTTTAATATGTTTTTGTACATCTAAAGAGTTTAATCAGTGATGTCGAAAACCCACTTGTAGAGAAATATATATGCAAAAACGGCTCGTTTGGGTTGAGAAAATATTTTACATAGAAGAGCGAACAACGTTTCGACCTTCTTCGGTCATCGTCAGGTTCACAGAGAAAGAAAGAGGTAACTGACCGGAAGCTGACCACATGTTTGGAAGGGGTTGTGTAACTGAGTGTCGGAATGTAGAGGGCGGTGTTAGATGTTTGAATATATAATTTTATTTTATTATATTTAATATAGGTGTAAAGGCGTTCCTTTATATTGGTTTATTTTGGGTTTAAGTTGTTGTATAAGTATTTTGTTTTGTTTTTGTTTATGTTTGTTTCTTTATTTAGTATTTGAGTGTTTTCTATGGTTATGTTGTGTTTATTTAACTTGCAGTGTTCGTAAACGTGTGAAGGTGACTTTTTATGTTCTTTGAATCTGGTTTCCATTTTTCTACTTGTTTCTCCAATATAGAAGTCGTGGCAGTTATCACATTGTATTTTATAAATAATGTTGGTGTGGTATTTGTCAGTGTAGTTTTTACATAGTATAGACCTCAGTTTTGTGCCGGGTTTTGAATAAATTTGGTATTAACTGGAATGTCATATTTTGTTACTAGTTTTTGCCAAATGTTGGTTATTTGTCTGCTGATGTCGGGAATGTTACACATATTACACAACCCCTTCCAAACATGTGGTCAGCTTCCGGTCAGTTACCTCTTTCTTTCTTTGTGAACCTGACGATGACCGAAAAAGGTCGAAACGTTGTTCGCTCTTCTACGTAAAATATTTTCTCAACCCAAACGAGCCGTTTTTGCATATATATCTAATGACTTTGATATAACATACGTGAAATCATACCATTAATTGCAAGTAAAATAATTTCTTTATGTTGTTCATATAAAAGTATCAATTCGAGGAAATAAACCGAATTTTAAAATATCGTGACATTCAAATAAAAACCTTGTTGATAGAAATTATGCTGTTATTACTAAAAATAATTAAAAAGGAATGGTTATCGATAAAGTAACCTTATATATCCTTAGAAACCATTTTTTCCTTTTTTGTTTTATATAATTATTTTCTGTTAGATGGCGCATACATGAAAAAAATCGAAGTTAAAAATGCGTCGTATATGTCACTCAACATTCCTCTCACAGGTATTCCTTTTTCGCATACCCTAACTAAGATACTAAAAAAAAATTAACTATTTTTTTCTCAGCTATTCACTGATGGTTTTAAAGAGTTTATTTAGGTTTTGTGCAGAAATTTTGCGTGAAGCTTGAATCGTCATCTGCTCAAAGAGACTGACGCACTTTCGAAGGAAAGCAATTGGATCGATCCGGCTTTAGACGAACTTCCTTCCCATTTCAGACGCTATATATTCATATTTCCCATAATGTTTAAAAATTGGCCAGGGAAACGCTAGAAAGCTAGAAGCTCCATCTGGAAAATCGAAGTAAAGAAACTTTCGTAAGATGAGAAAATAATTATTATTTTAGGTGGGAAAAGTACAGAAATTTATTTTCGATGGCAAAGCAAAATAATAAAACTGCTTAAAATCCGAATGGGTTATGTTGAACCGATTATATTATTATTATGTTGTTATTCTAGTCGACTCACGGGCTTCTTAGTTGATGAGGGCCGACTAAGCGACACAAATTATGGGACCCTAATGTTTTCCCTTGAACTCTACTCTGTAACATGTTCACTGTTATAAGTTTATTTTAATATCCATGTTTGTTTTAGTTTAATGCATGTAACGTATATTGTTAGTTGTGTATTACGCAAGTCCCGCCTGTTTTGGAAGATTCACGAGCGTGAGAACCAACAGAGTATTATGTATGTAAAATATACTAGTGATTGCCAGTATTGTTGCTAACTGAACTTTCTAGAATCTCGCCTTAAAGTATATAAATCGGCGCGCCAAGACACAGAAATAGAATATTGCTGATCAGCTACAGTCAGAATACTATAGAGGGTCCGGCAAGACCAGGTGGTTAGGATGCTCGACACGTAATCTGAGGGTCGCGGGTTGGAATTCCCTGAACACCAAACTTGCTCGCCCTTTCTTCCAACGAGGCATTATAATGTTACGGTCAATCCCACTATTCGTTGGTAAAAGAGTAGCTCAAGAATTGGCTGTGGGTGGTGATGACTAGCTGTTCTCCCTCTAGTCTTACAATGCCAAATTAGGGATGACTAGAACAGATAGCCAGCCCTTGTGTAACTTTTCGCGAAATTCAATAAACAAACAAGCAATATAGTATAAAGTTCGAAACTGTAATTGTGTTTAACGCTTATTAATCGGAAAACTACAAATATTTAACCAGAAACGTTTGTATATTTCCAACATTACAAACTGTTCAACTTCAGATAATTAACTTCGAATGTTTGTATTTCTGCGAAGCCATGGCATAACTTTAACAGAAAAAAGAAACAAACTCGTGTGTGAAGAATACAGCAAGCTTGCAGTTCTATTGAGAAAAATATATCTGTGTATCAACATAAAAGTAACTTGGGCCTTGTGAACCTGGGCCGTCGATAAAATATTCAGTTCCAGACCAGATAGAAGACTGTTGATAAAATATTCAGTTCCAGACCAGATAGAAGACTGTTGATAAAATATTCAGTTCCAGACCAGATAGAAGACCGTTGATAAAATATTCAGTTCCAGACCAGATAAAAGACTGTTGATAAAATATTCAGTTCCAGATCAGATAGAAGACCGTTGATAAAATATTCAGTTCCAGACCAGATAGAAGACTGTTGATAAAATATTCAGTTCCAGATCAGATAGAAGACCGTTGATAAAATATTCAGTTCCAGACCAGATAGAAGACCGTTGATAAAATATTCAGTTCCAGATCAGATAGAAGACCGTTGATAAAATATTCAGTTCCAGACCAGATAGAAGACCGTTGATAAAATATTCAGTTCCAGATCAGATAGAAGACTGAATATTTCTCATGAGTTTGTATCAATTTTGTATATAAAATAATTATATGTAATAGCTATTTGTAATAACCGTTATAATAAAGTGTATTGTCGTTTCTATATTAAAATACTTCTATTTGTTTAGAATAAAGCACAAAGCGACACCGACTCTACCCACTATGAATATCGAAACCCCGTTTTTAGCAGTGTGAGTCCGCAAGCACACTGCTTTGCCACTAGAGGGCAAATATATTTATGTCGAGAAAGAAAACTGTGTGTCAATCTTATTGGTAAATACACTAAATTTAACACATATCAACATTTAATTAACTTACAAATTAAAATTTCCCCTATTCGAAACAGTAAGACTAACATACGTAACATAATAAATCGGAGACTCGTCCGAAATAAATCACAAACATGGTCTAATGGTTAACACGTCTGCAGAGATCATGCGAGAATTCATGGTTGGGGCTCTTCACTTTGAGATCGTAGGTGCGATATAGAAGTAATAGTAAAATCGTATTATTTGACCAGATAAAAGTAGTCCAACAGCTGGTAGTGCGAGTTGTTAAGTTTAATTTGCTTTTCCTTAAACCTGCCAATTTAAATTCAAGATCGGCCACGCGCAGATGGCACGTGTTTGGCTCTGCGTGAAATTCCGTAGCAAACAAACAAAACAAAGTTTAAGTCCCTATTACGGAACAACAAGTTTACATGTTTTCAAATGTTCTCTCCTGTCATGAGATGGTGGCACTAGTGTTCTCTCCAGGCATGAGATGGTAGTAGCGCTAGGGCACTTGACTTGCAGTCCGTGGATCGAAGGTTCGAATCCCGTCACTGAACATACTCGCACTTTCAGCAGCTGGGGAAAGATGTTATAATGTGACGACCATTCCCATTATTCGTTGGTAAGAGAGAGGCCCTAGAGTCGGTGATAGATGGTGTTCATTAACTGCATTTTCTGTGGTGCACCACTACTAAATTAGGGACGGGTAGCGCAGATACCCTTTGAGTATATTTGCGCAAAAATTAAGTTAATCAACCTTTGCGTAAAAGTGTCAACGTTCCTTTCTTACAAACTTGTACTATAATAGCGAATTTAAACTTCATTTTAAATGGCTTCATAGGAAATTGTACTTTGCCCGTTATAGAAACAAACTTTACGGCGAGACGTTCGGTCAGTCATAACGTCACACGACTCAGTTATACATCACGCATGTTTTTATTAAAACATCCTGGGCCTGGCATGACCAAGCGCGTAAGGCGTGCGACTCGTAATCCGAGGGTCGCGGGTTCGCGCCCGCGTCGCGCTAAACATGCTCGCCCTCCCAGCCGTGGGGGTGTATAATGTGACGGTCAATCCCACTATTCGTTGGTAAAAGAGTAGCCCAAGAGTTGGCGGTGGGTGGTGATGACTAGCTGCCTTCCCTCTAGTCTTACACTGCTAAATTAGGGACGGCAAGTGCAGATAGCCCTCGAGTAGCTTTGTGCGAAATTCCCAAACAAACAAACAAACAAAATTAAAACATCCACTATACCCAATCTCAAGTTCTCCAGCCAACAAATAATTGTTCGTTAATCCATGTAATAGTAATTTTAACAGTGTACTATTTATAATTAACTGAAAGCAAAGGTTATTGATGAAAAACTTTTTTATCGTGTTCTTTGCGTGGTGATTTTGAAATATAGCTTATTTACAAGACATTTCACGTGGGGGTGGGCGAAAATTAGTTTGGCAAAATTCTCCACTTTAGTGCGAACGCCTACTAATTAGCCACAGTATTACGCCGTTTATAACATCGTATATTAAACGTGGGTGTACGTGTATTATTTTAGTTCTATTAACGTTCACTGGGTCACATTAAGCTGCGAATAAATAATCAAGGTAGATAATTCATTAGACAGTTGACATAAGGATGTGAAGGAACGTGACATAATTTAACGCTTGTCATTGATATGATCTTTACCAAAATAGCTTCCAGTCACATCGCTACCAAGTGGTTCCTTCGATGCTTTAACTTGAACATTTTTGTTTGCTTGTTTCAGAACTTCATTAACATATTTGTCATCAAGTATGAACAAATATACGTAATATCTCTTTTGAATGCTGTTTTCAACTTTCATTGCCGTGTTTTACTGATCCACGCTACTAAATTCAAAATGGTATCTTTTTCTTCAAAGTATTAATTTGAAAAATATTTTAAAACATCTTTATCGGCCTACACATTTAAAGGCTTCAATATCTTTAGTTTCGGTCTTCGTAGACTTAAAAATAAAATAAAATATTTAATTTATTCTTACGTCCATAACTTGAAACGAACTTTAATTCTATAAGAACTTATTTACATAAATAAGAAATTTGGGAAAAAAAGAAGACGTTCACTATCTATCACCTTAAAGAACGCCAACATCGGTTGGTTATAATCACAGGAAATACTTTGTTAAAGAAAGCGAAAGTTTGAATTAAACAAATAAGAACACAAACATAAGTTTACAACGTTTTATGGTTTAGGTGTTACTGGATAGATCGATCTCAGCAGTAATCTTACTTAGTTCAGCCACGCTTTCTTCTCTCACGCAATCATTTAGGGGATCTTATGTTTATACAAAATAATTCGTGGTTAGATATTGTTTTCCGTCATACCTGAAACAATTCAGATGTTTCACCTGTTTTGGCTGTGTCACAATTTGACCAATTCCAGTCAATATCAAAAGGATTAAATTATACACCACTAGAATACTTTCTTATTATACACCACTAGAATACTTTCTTATTATAGACTACTAGAATACTTTTTTATTATACACCACTAGAATACTTTCTTATTATACACTATTAGAATACTTTCTTATTATACACCACTAGAATACTTTCTTATTATACACCACTAGAATACTTTCTTATTATACACCACTAGCATACTTTCTTATTATACACTATTAGAATACTTTCTTACTATACACCACTAGAATACTTTCTTATTATACACCACTAGAATACTTTCTTATTATACACCACTAGAATACTTTCTTATTATACACTATTAGAATACTTTCTTATTATACACCACTAGAATACTTTCTTATTATACACTATTAGAATACTTTCTTATTATACACCACTAGAATACTTTCTTATTACACACTATTAGAATACTTTCTTATTATACACCACTAGAATACTTTCTTATTATACACTATTAGAATACTTTCTTATTATACACCACTAGAATACTTTCTTATTACACACTATTAGAATACTTTCTTATTATACACTACTAGAATACTTTCTTATTATACACCACTAGCATACTTTCTTATTATACACTATTAGAATACTTTCTTACTATACACCACTAGAATACTTTCTTATTATACACCACTAGAATACTTTCTTATTATACACTATTAGAATACTTTCTTATTATACACCACTAGAATACTTTCTTATTACACACTATTAAAATACTTTCTTATTATACACCACTAGAATACTTTCTTATTACACACTGCTAGAATACTTTCTTATTATACACTACTAGAATACTTTCTTATTATACACCACTAGCATACTTTCTTATTATACACTATTAGAATACTTTCTTACTATACACCACTAGAATACTTTCTTATTATACACCACTAGAATACTTTCTTATTACACACTATTAGAATACTTTCTTATTATACACCACTAGAATACTTTCTTATTATACACTATTAGAATACTTTCTTATTATACACCACTAGAATACTTTCTTATTACACACTATTAGAATACTTTCTTATTATACACTACTAGAATACTTTCTTATTATACACCACTAGAATACTTTCTTATTATACACCACTAGACTATACTACTTTCTTATTATACACCACTAGAATACTTTCTTATTATACACCACTAGAATACTTTCTTATTATACACTACTAGAATACTTTCTTATACACACACTAGAATACTTTCTTATTATACACTATTAGAATACTTTCTTATTATACACCACTAGAATACTTTCTTATTACACACTATTAGAATACTTTCTTATTATACACCACTAGAATACTTTCTTATTATACACTGCTAGAATACTTTCTTATTATACACTACTAGAATACTTTCTTATTCTAGAATACTTTCTTATTATACACTACTAGAATACTTTCTTATTATACACCACTAGAATACTTTCTTATTATACACCACTAGAATATTCTTATCTTCTTATTATACACCACTAGAATACTTTCTTATTATACACCACTAGAATACTTTCTTATTATACACTATTAGAATACTTTCTTATTATACACCACTAGAATACTTTCTTATTATACACCACTAGAATACTTTCTTATTATACACTATTAGAATACTTTCTTATTATACACCACTAGAATACTTTCTTATTATACACCACTAGAATACTTTCTTATTATACACTATTAGACTAGAATACTTTTCTTATTATACACTATTACTTAGAATACACTATTAGAATAAGCTTATTATTATTATACTTTCTTATTAGAATACTTTCTTATTATACACCACTAGAATACTTTCTTATATACATACACTTTATTATACACTAGAATACTTTCTTATTATACACTACTAGAATACTTTCTTATTATACACTACTAGAATACTTTCTTATTATACACCACTAGAATACTTTCTTATTATACACTACTAGAATACTTTCTTATTATACACCACTAGAATACTTTCTTATTATACACCACTAGAATACTTTCTTATTATACACCACTAGAATACACTGCTAGAATACTTATTATACACCACTAGAATACTTTCTTATTATACACCACTAGAATACTTTCTTATTATACACTACTAGAATACTTTCTTATTATACACCACTAGAATACTTTCTTATTATACACCACTAGAATACTTTCTTATTATACACCACTAGAATACTTTCTTATTATACACCACTAGAATACTTTCTTATTATACACCACTAGAATACTTTCTTATTATACACCACTAGAATACTTTCTTATTATACACCACTAGAATACTTTCTTATTATACACCACTAGAATACTTTATACACTTAGAATACTTTCTTATTATACACCACTAGAATACTTTCTTATTATACACTACTAGAATACTTTCTTATTATACACCACTAGAATACTTTCTTATTATACACCACTAGAATACTTTCTTATTATACACTATTAGAATACTTTCTTATTATACACCACTAGAATACTTTCTTATTATACACCACTAGAATACTTTCTTATTATACACCACTAGAATACTTTCTTATTATACACTACTAGAATACTTTCTTATTATACACCACTAGAATACTTTCTTATTATACACCACTAGAATACTTTCTTATTATACACCACTAGAATACTTTCTTATTATACACCACTAGAATACTTTCTTATTATACACACTAGAATACTTTCTTATTATACACCACTAGAATACTTTCTTATTATACACTACTAGAATACTTTCTTATTATACACTACTAGAATACTTTCTTATACACCACTAGAATACTTTCTTATTATACACCACTAGAATACTTTCTTATTATACACCACTAGAATACTTTCTTATTATACACCACTAGAATACTTTCTTATTATACACCACTAGAATACTTTCTTATTATACACCACTAGAATACTTTCTTATTATACACCACTAGAATACTTTCTTATTATACACTACTAGAATACTTTCTTATTATACACCACTAGAATACTTTCTTATTATACACCACTAGAATACTTTCTTATTATACACCACTAGAATACTTTCTTATTATACACCACTAGAATACTTTCTTATTATACACTACTAGAATACTTTCTTATTATACACCACTAGAATACTTTCTTATTATACACTATTAGAATACTTTCTTATTAAACACCACTAGAATACTTTCTTATTATACACCACTAGAATACTTTCTTATTATACACTATTAGAATACTTTTTTATTATACATCACTAGAATACTTTCTTATTATACACCACTAGAATACTTTCTTATTATACACCACTAGAATACTTTCTTATTATACACTACTAGAATACTTTCTTATTATACACCACTAGAATACTTTCTTATTATACACTACTAGAATACTTTCTTATTATACACCACTAGAATACTTTCTTATTATACACTACTAGAATACTTTCTTATTATACACCACTAGAATACTTTCTTATTGTACACTACTAGAATACTTTCTTATTATACACCACTAGAATACTTTCTTATTATACACTACTAGAATACTTTCTTATGCAGACGGATTTTATTGACCATTTAACAATATTATCGACTCACTTCAATAGGTTTATGAGTTGCCTAGAAATAAATTTTATGTATAATACAAATCATACTGGCCTCAAGATCCTCCCCCCCAAAAAAAAAAAAAAAAAACCGCTTACTTCAAGAATCGTGACGAAAGTAGTCTAGAAACATTTGTAGCGCAAAACATGTGTTAATAAATCCGTTGGACTATAAACATAAACAGATAGAAAATTAATCAACAAAATACTATAATGGTCAATTGGAATTATTTGTTTATTTTTAATTTAACAAAAAAAAAAATTACACGAGAGCTGTCTGCGTTAGCGTCCCTAATTTAGCAGTGTAAGACAAGAAGAAAAATAGCTAGTCACCACCAACCACCGCTATCTCTTGGGATACTCCTTTACCAACAAATAGTTGCATTGACCGTAACATTATAACGCATGTTTGGTTTGACAAGGATTCAAACTCGCGACCCTCACATAACGAGTCGAATACCTTAATCACGTGGCCATGCCAGACGCCGTTGTCAAATGAAATCAAAACCAAATTTAAATTGTCAAGTGTGTTTTAAAGCAACTTCAAAAGGTATTTCCCACAGAAAATACTTCTTCTCAGTGACAATGAATCTTTATGAAGTGTTACTCTAACTTTAGTACTTGAATATCTGGATTTCTATTTTTCAGTATTAAAAGGTTACAATTCAAGGAACTTGCGTATACATTTAAAATATTTGAATCCGCAAATAAACAGTGTTTATAGTATTCAACTAAAATCCTTATTTAAATCGATCAATAGTTGTGAAAGTCAATATACGTGTTTCAACGTGGTTTTACGTCATCTTCAGGAGTACGAAAAACGATTTCTCTGTGCTACACAAGTACAAAAGCCATGGTCATGTGACTACTACTTTACAATTAAAAAAATAACACCACGCCATCTACATACTTTTTATTTTCTAACACTTTATTTAAGATCTAGTTGTTTCGATGTAGTTCGTTATTTCAACCAGTCAAATTAATCGAATAAGTCCGGCATGGCCTGGTAGTTAGCACGTTGACTCGCAGTCTGAGGGTCGCGGTTTCGAATCCCCTCCCACCAACATTCTCGTCCTTTAAACCGCGGGGCGTTATGACGTTACAGTCAATCCAACTATTCGTTGGTGAAAGCGTATCCGAAGAGTTGGCTGTGGGTGATGACGACTAGCTACCTTACACTGTTAAATTAGGGACGGCTAGCGCAGATAACCCTCGGTAGCTTTGCGCAAAATTCAAAATAAACAATATTAATCGGTTGAGCTAAAATAACCGTTTTTTCCCCTCACGGTATAGTGATTTTTTACAACCTTAAATCGGTTTAAATAAAGATAATAATTGTGCATTCGTTATTCAATTTTTCGTTTTGTGGATTTTAATATTTTTGTTTTACAAAGTCAAGACTAGATATCCTTCGGCAGGGTCCCCGAAAGTGTTCCGTTTTTAGAGTAAATAAACAAGTTTAAGACTAACAAACATTTTCAGGTTTATATATGATGTTGTGTTGAAGCCTACATACTCTACAATTCTTCTCGAAATTCATGGCATGCACACGTTTAACTGACGTCAGACCAGTAGTTTGTTTTTTGGAATTTCGCACAAAGCTACTCGAGGGCTATCTGTGCTAGCCGTCCCTAATTTAGCAGTGTAAGACTAGAGGGAAGGCAGCTAGTCATCACCACCCACCGCCAACTCTTGGGCTACTCTTTTACCAACGAAAAGTGGGATTGACCGTCACATTATAACGCCCCCACGGCTGGGAGGGCGAGCATGTTTGGCACGACGGGGATGCGAACCCGCGACCCTCAGATTACGAAGCGCACGCCTTAACGCGCTAGGCCATGCCAGGCCCAGACCAGTAGAAATTACAACGTTAAGCGTCCTTTATATGACTTTATTTTAGTATCCACTGACAGACAACGCACTATTGTACTATTGTGAAAGTGATTAAAACAGGTGACACTCCTCCAGGAAGCCTTAGGCCACCTTTCGGGGAAAATTAATATAAATTACAACTAAGCGAATGCAAAGATATATGTAAACAATTATAATGACTCACACAGAAATTCTGTTTTTACCGTTTAGCAGTCTTTTGGGCATGACTTAGCAGTTAACGTACTCGTATCATGAATCCGAGATTCATCCTTTGCAAACTTTTGCCTTAATATCAAGCACTTCACACTGAGCCTGTGAATACGCTGTAATAGTGACATTCTAATCTCACAGTTCAGTCAAACAGTAGTAGCCAGTTCAAAATTAGTGACGGCTATGCGCAGATGAATATTACACAAAAAATAAACGAATATATGAACTAAAACCTATCAATATGATACCCTTCACCAAGGTCTGTTCATCATCTTGATTTGATTTTATGTTTGTTTGTCTTTTTTTAAGCACAAAACTACACAACGAGCTATTTGTGTTATGTCGACTATGGCTATCGAAACCAAGTTTTTACGTTATAAACCATCAGACTTGTCGTTATGCCACCTAAGTGAGAGGCGCTGCCCATAAGTAAAGAGAGTGAAAGCTACATGTACCATGTGTGTGTGTTTTTCTTATAGCGAAGCCACATCGGGCTATATGCTGAGCCCACCGAGGGGAATCGAGCCCCTAATTTTAGCGTTGTAAACCCGCAGACTTACAGCTGTGCTAGCGGGGGGCGAAAGCTACCATAGTGTTGCTCCATCGCTGCTGACCATAGCTTACACTACTGAGTTTATACCTAAAATAATACTGCTGTATATTAACGTTTTATGGCTAACAAAATTATTTAAAGAGATGCGAATCACTGAAAGTATTGTTGTATGACCACATATGATGACTGTTGCACCTTGTAGAATGATATTCAATTTCTGTTTACGATTTTGAGCCATAGAATGTCATCAGGCAATACTTTAGTCGCAGTTATATAACTTGGTTAATAATTTATCATTTTATAGTGGTATGACTAATAACGTTATTCCATAGTCTGAATATGAAAACTAATGAGAATTACGCTGTCAAATCACACATTTAATATTTATTTCTTAAAGGAGTGTTTCTTTTTGTATTTATTTCCATAAAGTTTTGTTGTTTTTAATATAGCTTTTAAAATTTCTCACAGATGGCAGCTCTGTAGGTATTTTACCCAGAAAGACAGTACCACTTTTCCCCAATGCTAAGATGGAAATAAGTTTATACTTCACAAAATAACTTAAGAGAAAGATATTAGCTATTAAAAAATATATTTTGACATAATTTTGCCTATACTCTATACGTCATATACTCCAAACTCAGCCCTGAAGAAGTAAGGCCTATCCTCCAATAAAAAATGTTCATGTTACCGGATTTCTTATTCTGTACCAGGTTAGATGCTATTTTATTTAATTAGAAATCGATGTTTTCTCTCCTTTTATAGTTTTTCAAGTATTTTTCTATAACTATTGGTATATCGCAATTGTTATTATACTATAAATGGTTCATAGACGAATAATAATTAACAAACCTGTTACTTTAGTTATAAAGATTCCAATTACTGTCATGCCCCCTCCCAGTGGCTCAGCGGTAAGCCTACTGGCTACGACATCAAAATTTTTATTTCGATACCCATGTTAAACAGAATACAGATGGACCATCGTATACTTTTGCGTTTAACAATAACCAAACCAAATTATTGTCATAATGTCAAACTGTACGTAAAATGAAAGCATATTATATTAAAAAATGTATAGGCCTAACATATATACATAAAATAAAATGTTTATATAATTTGAAGAAGACGTTTGAGCTTTATATTTGAGTACAAAGTTAGAATTATTGTGGAATTTGTAATTTTAAGCAAATAATTAACAACTTCAAAGAAATGAGAAACGAACCGGGTTTGGTTTGTAATAGCAGGCGTGGAACTTTTTGTATAGAACGTGCATAATATTGGGAGTTGATCCAACATTACAAAAGTGATTTGCATATACAGATACAGTGACGTATTATCATTACCAACATATTTAGAGTCTGTATATATTTTCACAACGAATTTCCGACAATAAAACGCAACCAATAGTAGTAGACTTATGACTGGAAGAAGTCAATAATGTTCTGGAGAGGAGAATCATAGTGCACCATGATAGTTAAATGGTGTAAAGTTAAATGTATTTTGTTTGTTTTTCTAAGAACCCTTCATTGTTCTCCATTGAAATAGAAAACTTGTATAGCTGGGCGTTTAAACAGCAATAACTTTCAAAACTATGCCTACAATCAATTCGGAGCAGCACCCTCTCATGTAAAGCGAAAGAGAACCATCCTATTCAAAACGCTATATGTGTTTTGAGGTAATAAATAAGGATTTGAAGTTGACGAGGTCTCACAGGATGAACGTTCACAAGCTCTTGGTAACATTTCAAAATCATTTAGGATCGACTGGAATCACAGAAATTCTGTTTGACTACAAACTTGCCAACTCTTCCAAGAAAATTACCTTGGTCTGCTGTATTGGCAGGAACTTGTAACAACAGAAATTCCAACCGTAAGTAATAGTGTACAATAAGGTCATTGAACTGGGTACAATAAACATTGGTTAAATTCCTTTCAAGCACTGAGAGATAGCTAGAACAGCGTTGTTATAAAGTACAGTTAACCCTACAAAAATAACAACAAAGAAACGGCGTTTCCTTTTCCACCATTTATACGACAAAAATACTCAATTAATTTTATGTTGAAGACATCACGTAATTTTCGAGTAAAAAGAGAGAGGTTCGTTTCGATGAATCATCTCTCGCTGTGTTCGATTAGCATTTATTGTAATCATCTTTCAAAGTTGTACTTTCAAGAGTCCCAGAGTATAAAATACAGTTTATTATTATATATACGAATTCTCAATTATATTATATATTCTCGAAGGCTATCTGTGCTAGTCGTCCCTAATTTTGCAGTGTAAGACTAGAGGGAAGGCAGCTAGTCATCACCACCCACCGCCAAGTCTTGGTTTATTCTTTTACAAACGAATAGTGGGAGTGACCGTAACTTTATAACGTCCCCACGGCTGAAAGGGCGAGCATGTGTGACGTGCCGGGGATTCGAACCCGCGACCCTCAAATTACGAGTCCCACGCCTTAACCCACCTGGCTATGTCGGGCCGTTCTCAATGAGTATTTAATTTTGTGTGTTTAATATGGAACCACATGTGTTTCTTTGCTGTTAAACCCAAAACTACACAATGGCTATCCGCACTGCACGTGTATGGAAACAATATTTTTTAGCATTAGAAATGTTCAACCTTATCTTTGAGTCACAAGGGGGAGGCAGTTCAAAACTACACCAATTTCATATCTGAAAGTATGCCCAAAGTTGTACTTCAATTAAGTTTTTTTTAATTATCTTTTTACTGTTGTTGTTTTTTTAAACTTGCTCCGCCAGATATGAATTTACTGATGACTAGTTTCTCAAGAGATGCGTCACTATTTCAGTAATTAACTGAAACTGCTTCGTTTGGAATAAAGGTAGTCATAAAAAAAATAGAGCCATAAATATATGTTCATATTACGCTATTCCGACCGAATACTATAATGGTGAATAAATAGTGTTTTTAATGATTTTTGAAATGTGCAGCCGAGAATGCCTATTTCGAGATAGAAATGTTATTGAAATTGCACGAGCTGTGACTTGTAAGTTAATTCATATAGTAATGAATGCTAAAAGCATATCACACTACCCAGATTGAACCTCAGTACTATGGGGAATACAAGTTTTATGGCATTTTAATAAAATTAAATGCAAAGTGTACTACAGTGTTTCCCCCTTAGCTTGCTAGCTGTTTATTGTTCATATAAAACTTTATGATTCTATCTTATAGACTCTTCATTTTGGTACGAAAGCATCAAAACTTTCCTGTTCGAACCAGCACGATGGTAACACTAAAAAAAGATTTTGTATCCCTTTTTACAAGTGCATAGCTTTGTATCCCTTTTTATAAGTGCATAGCTCTAAATCCCTTTTTATAGGTGCATAGTTTAGTATCCATTTTCGTAAGTGCATTGCAATTATACTATTCTTATTTAGCCATTTGTCTTTTGTATATTCTATCACGTTTTTCAAACTTCTCAAAGAGTGGTTAGAAGCTTGTTTTTTGAAATCAACAATTCCAATGTTTTCGAATTCTAGGAACTAAAACACCAACTTAAAGTTTATTTCGAAAGGTATGTTATCAAATAGAAACTACAAGTTTAACTTAAATTTGATTTCAAAGGGTATTTTATCCAATAGAAACTAACAATCTGACATAAAGTTGATTTTAAAGATTGTTTGCTGGCCATGCAAAAACTTAACCGTGACAATGGCTGACAAAATTTATAAAGTTAATATTACTTTATCTAAAATTGCCAAAAACTCTGGTTATGTTTTATTTTAAATAACAAAGCCACATGTGTCTATCTGCTGAGCCCACCGAGAGGAGTCGAACCCCTGATTTTAGCGTTGTAAATCCGTAGACTTACTACTGTACTAGCGGGGGGTCAAAAATGTTGTTGCATCAGGTGTTACTGTAAAATATGACGCAAACAGACCATAATTAAAGTTTCCTAATCTAAATGTCCCTTAACATAGTTCTCTTAGTTTATTTCAAAACGTGAATTAAGAACACAAACTGGATAGGATGACGAAAAAATGTATTTTATGTATAGTTTGTTTTGGTTTGTTTTAAATTCCGCGCAAAGCTACACGATGGCTATCTGCGCTAACCGTCCCTAATTTTGCAGTGTAAGTCTAGATGGAAGGCAGCTAGTCATCACCACCCACCGCCAACTCTTGGGCTACTCTTTTGCCAACTAATAGTGGGATTGACCGTCACATTATAACGGCCCCATGGATAGCGTAAGGGCGTTATATTGTGACGGTGAATCCCACTATTCGTTGGTTAAAGAGTAGCTCAAATTAAAATTAAAGTTTCCAGTTATTTGAAATTGTAATATGTTAACATACGTAACATAATAAATCGGAGACTTGTCCGAAATAAACTGTAATATGTAACACTAGTCTCTGTAATACATAGATCCACTGCTTGTCTATTCGTAACGACTGTACTATTTGTATTCTCTTCTACATTGTAAGTCATGGATGTAGCGACGTTTTTCCCTTTTTTCTGCTGCAAACTTCTTGTATATATCTATATACACAACCACACATGTATGCATGAAGTTTTATTTATTATAAAATGGAAAGGACACTATTCTCTATAACTTACAGTGTATTGTATATATATTTTAGATGAAGATAAGCTGGATGGGTTATACGTGAAACCCTAAACTATAAGATGGATAAATATGGACTCGCCTTTTATTATTTTATTACGAACCATATACGAAAATGTTTATTAAGTATTTCAGGAATAACGTACATTTTTATCCATTGTTTAGTGATCGAGATAAAGACATTTAATATATTTGTTTAACGAAAGTCGCGACCATCACTTCTGTGATTGATGCTTCAATTAAAACAGTAATTGTGGTAAGTCCGACTCAGCAAGTTAAATATCTTTTTTTTAAGGGTAAAAAAAACTAAGAACAATATGGTACAGCTCACTGTTGATTTGCTCCAGTTTATTATAAAATAGAATGGTATTTAAGATGGCTTTTTAAAGCATCTTGTATGGTGAAAAACTAAAAGCAGAATTTTTCTCAAACAGGAACTTAAAAAGGAAAGCAATAAGGATTCATTAATCTTTCCATATTTGTTATTTGACCTTTGTCTTATTAATTAAACAAAGAAAGTGTGTTGTCGATTAGTTACAGACGTGTGATGGAAAATTGTAACTTGTTTTATCGTAGCCTGGTTTGTAAATATGGAGAAACTAAAAGTTCCTGTTAATCGATTCTGGTGCACGTGACAGCCCTAGGTGAAGGTAACTCATGTTTCATATTAATATCTTACCTGTGTTGCTTCAGTCTAGCGACTTATGGTGACTTTATATTTATTGCCAATTTACTTATTTCCAGAATTTTAGTACTTTTTCCTTCAAGGGTCCTGATCCACCCTTGCCGTTATCTCGTGCACCTGGTGCCACATACATAGCAATAATGTGTATATCCACGTCTAATAAATTGTGAAATGATGTTTCAGGTATGTCTGAGAAGAGCATGCGCATAAAAAAGAATACGAGTTCTCACACTAGGGAGAATTTGGGACCACATTATAAATCGTCTTTTGATTCTATTATAACGTAATTCGTGTACGTGCGATGTGCACAAGGTTCACAATAAAATGTTTATGATATTTATTACTAGATTCTAAGTCTCGGTTTAGATATCTATGTTATACCTAATAGTCTGTGATTTCCTACATAGTTCTGACTTAGTTGTACGTTTTGATTATCCCTAATACATAATACTCAGTTTTGTTTAAACTTGTCTTTATAATTAATTTTTACTTAATCTTATTTTATTTATAGGTTCTGTTTCTAGACTATTCTTTAAACTTTAAAAACAAGGTGTTTTATTTCTTCTCTTTTTAACGAGCGTTTTAATTCCAAAAATAAAAATCTCCACGTGTATCTGACGTAATTGTTTGTTTGTTTTGGAATTTCGCGCAAAGCTACTCGAGGGCTATCTGTGCTAGCCGTCCCTAATTTAGCAATGTAAGACTAGAGGGAAGGCAGCTAGTCATCACCACCCACCGCCAACTTTTGGGCTACTCTTTTACCAACGAATAGTGGGATTGACCGTCACATTATAACGCCCCCACGGCTGGGAGGGCGAGCATGTTTAGCGCGACTCGGGCGCGAACCCGCGACCCTCAGATTACGAAGCGCACGCCTTAACACGCTAGGCCATGCCAGGCCTATCTGACGTAATATTAACAACGAAAAATTATTTTCTTTCCCTATAACTACCATAATATAAACACTTTAAAAACTCAAAAGTTTATTTAGCAGTTTGTTATAGCGCAAACCTACAGAATAGTCTATCTGTGCCCTGAATACCACAGAGAAACAAACCCCGGATCTAGCATTGTAAGTACACACAATCAGTGATCCATTGGAAAACAACTCGAAATAAACCTATTTACGTTGCATGCATTATTTTGTTCGAATAATAAGCAATTTTCACCTTTCATGTTGAAGTTATAAACGTCACATCGGTTTAACTCTTTTTTCCATTAAAATGTGGCCCGGCATGGCCACGTGGTTAAGGCACTCGACTTGTAATCTGAGGGTCGCGGGCTTGAATGCCCGTCGCACCAAACATGTTCGTCCTTTCAGCCTTGGGGCGTTATAATGTGTCGGTCAATCCCAGTATTCGTTGGTAAAGGAGTAGCCCAAGATTTGACAGTGGGTGGTGATGACTAGCTGCCTTCCATCTAGACTTACACTGCAAAATTACAGCGCAGATAGCCCTCGTGTAGCTTTGTGCGAATTTCAAAAACAAACAATCAAACATAAACATATAAACAATTAACAAATAAGTAGAAATAAAATAAATTTTAGGGCAAAACTTTGACGATAAAAAATACTGGAAAAAGTTTGAACTCCTAATTCAGTGTGTTAGGTAACTGCAGTATAGCCTAGTTGAACTATTCAGTGTTAATTCAAGCATGTTTGTAAACAATTAGTATTATTCGTACACGTACAAATATTTATAGAGTTATAATAACGCAGTAGTTTCTCGAAATGTACTATGAAGTATATAATACATGAACAGCGAACGTTTTTATACCTCAAAACAGAGTGTTCTCAGCTACAAGTCTAAGTTCGGAAAGCTACCCAGAGGGCTATCTGCGCTTAACCATCACCAATTTTAATTTGAGTAGCACGAGAGTTGGTGGTGGGTGGTGACGTCCAGCTACCTTCCCTCTAAATTGGAGACGGCTAGCGCAGGTATGTCTTGCATAACTTTGCGCGAATATCCAAAGCAATCCAATATTAATCAGTTTTGCATTTAGGCTTAAAGAGCAGAACAGTGTTTACAGGTTCTAATCGCATTGCATGGCATCTTTTTTTTTTTCACCTTTTCGATGTTAAAATAATTCATTTCTTTGAATTTAGCGCAGAGCTTTGCAATGGGTATATGCGCTAGCCGTCTCCAATCTTAAGCTTCTTGGTTAATCTGATCTAATAGTGAGATTTGACTGTCGATCGTATAACGCACCCACAACCACCAAATGCAGAAAACTAATTTCCTTTGCATAAGGAGGAGACAAACCACACTTTTTTTTTCGGATCCACACTCTAGCACGCTAACAACCTCGCCAGATCCACACTCTAGCACGCTAACAACCTCGCCACAACTGTTTCATATTCTTGTTTCTTCAGCAGTTTTATTATTACTGAAAAAAAAAACTGTGTTAAGTTCATATAATGATTGCAAAAACGATCTTGGATTACCAAATACAATAAACCTTTTCCTACTAGAATCTACATCCGTCTTTAGTCACGCAATGCCATGAACTTCTAATTACGTTTCGATTGTGTAAGTGTTCACCAGTTAACGCTGTTCACATACCGTTTTGTGTCTCGAATAACCATATACTTTTCTTAAATCCGTTTGAAACTTTCTAGCTTACAGTCATTTCATCACGTTAATTTTATCAGAGGAACACAACTATTATAATCCGTTTATAAACAAGACAAAATATCCACAGGCAATTTTTGAACTAATTTTATGACATAGAATTTAGTTGCTAAAATTTAACGTTTCGAGCGGCATGTTCAAATCTGCTTAAACTTTTATTCAATGTTTATATTTCTCTAATCTGTTTAACGTTTTTAATATGTTTATCTTTTGAAACCCTAGGTGGTTTGTTATCTCTTTTGCTATTATTACATTATGTAATAAAATTTTTATTTGTTCTTGTTCCTGGACAGAAAGTGTTATTTCCCAATTGCTTATGCCTAAAGTAAATGGAAAAGACCTATTTTTCTCTTCAAACTTTGCTTTTGTGACCTGGGAGCCTATAACGAAAACATGATTGGAGACAATATTTGGGGGCTGATATGTAAAAGTGATTTACATTACAGTCGCAAATCTCGAAAAACTACTCGCTTCTAAACATATTTGTATAACTTTAGAATAAATATACGTAAATCTTGATTCATATGTTGTTTTATTCAGACCTTATGTAAATGAAAATGTGCCAATTTGCTCGTTTTTATATAGAAATAGGTTAATTACTAAATTTTATTATCCAGATCACAAAAGCAAAGTTTGAAGGGAATAATGACCATTTTCTGTACTTTTACAACATAAGCAATTAAGAAATAACACATACTGTTTAGGAAGAAAATTTGTGTTGCATAGTGTTGTCTGACTCATCAAATTACTCTGTGATAAGTTTGAAAGCTCACATCTGCCATAAACCTACGGTGGGCACAGCACACTTATTGTGTATTAACTTACTGTAATAACTTACTTACACATAACTCATTGTGTAACGTTGCGTTTAACAACAAAACAATAAAATTATTTTATAGATACTTCTTACAACTTTCATAAATTAAAATTATTACAATTTAATATATTTCATTTTTTCTCTATGGACTGTTTGTTTGGTTTTTGTATTTCGCGTAAAGCGATACGAGGATTACCTGCGTTAGCCGTCCCTACTTTAGCAGTGAAACACTAGAGAGAAGGCATCTAGTCGTCACCACTCACCGAAAAATCTTGGACTACTCTTTTACCAACTAATAGCGAGATTGACCTTAACTTATAACGCTCCCGCGGCCGAAAAGGTGAAGATATCCGTGTGAAGGAGATTCGAATCTGCGACCCTCAGATTACGAGCCTTAACCACCTGGCCATGCAGGGCCCTTCATCTTAGTGATGAATAAAGTAGCCTGTGACAGCCCATGCTCCATTCACCAGCTTATCTTACTTTGTAATGTTTACATCGTTTTGAAATGACAACTATTGGAAAACTGGAACCGGTTTTGGAGTTTTCATAATGAAAATGTCGAAAAAGCGTGGAATATTACTCGGATATAATGAAGAAACTAAGAAACGTTCGACCTAAGTCTTGTGTGTGTGTGTCTCCTTCAAGTCAAATAATTTTAAGCGTATACGATATGAGAATTAAAACAAATAAACTTCGAAAAAGATTACAATTAATACTATAATTTTTGTGGTTGAATTTCGCGCAAAGCTACATGAGGGCTACTTGCCCCTAATTTAGCAGTGTAGAACTAAAGGGAAGGCAGGTAGTCATCACCACCTACTGCCAACTGTTGGGCTACTCTTTTACCAACGAATAATGGGATTGATCGTCACATTATAACGCCCCCATGGCGAAGAGGGCAAGCATGTGTGGTGTGACGGGGATTCTAACCCGTGACTCTCAGAGTACGAGTCGAGTACCTCAACCACCTGGCCAAGCCGTACCTCAGTCAGTGTTAGATGAGAATTGTCTTTTGTGCCTTCTGGTTGGTAAAAATATCAGTAGTCCCTTTGAAGGTAATTCCTCTTGTTTCCTTCTGCTCAGTAAACCTTATCATAAGTTCCTTTTATCTTTCCTGGTCCATCGTCTCGTACGTGGTTTATTATCACTTTCAAATATGAAAGTAAACACGTCTGCATCAGTTATTGACGTAATTAAAAATATCACGTAAGCTGTCCACACGTTTGAGAAATTCGAGGACAAAGAAATATTATCAATAGAAATAAATATTTGATTATGAATGTTAAAATAATTTAGTTCCATGAAATCGAACCCAAATACAAGATTCGACTTGGGGGGGGGGACAAAACAAAAACGGAGAAATGTCTTTCTCGGACTTTGACAGTTATCTTCTAAATTCATAGTTTTTTTTTACGTAGAGGAGCGAACAACGTTTCGACCTTCTTCGAAACGAGCCGTTTTTACATATATATATTTTTCTCTACAAGTGGGTTTTCTCGACATCACTGAATAACCCAATAAAGTTTCTGTCTTTAGTTCAATGTTTATTGAGGAAACATTCATGACCTCTCTTCAAAATAACAAAATTGTTAGGACAACAGAAGATTATGTCATTCTTTCCATTTTATGAATGTAATTCTTTTATGCTATTACAGAATGTAAATTTCAACACTATTTTAATGCTTTATTACATTTATTCATGGTTCCCTAGTGGTTTAGAGGGTAGTGTGGTTTGGAAGCTTTCTACATTAACACGTCGGGTTTCAATAGCCGTAGTGAGTACAGCAAAGAAAAAAACGTTGTGTAACTTTATGCTTAACGACAAAAAGCATTGTAAATAGTTTTTATCTATAAATGTCATTGTTAATAAATATATTAATATGTAATTTGATTTGTCTGTCTTTGAATTTCGCGCAAAGCTACTCGAGGGCTATCTGCGCTAGCCGTCCCTAATTTAGCAGTGTAAGACTAGAGGGAAGGCAACTAGCCATCACCACCGAACGCCAATTCTTAGGCTACTCTTTTACCAACAAATAGTGGGATTGACCGTCACATTATAACGCTCCCACGTCTGAAAAGGCTAGCATGTTTGGTGCGACCGGAATTCGGACCCGCGATCCTCAAATTGCCAATCGCACGCCTGAACTCACCCAGCCGGAGCTAAGTTTAGTTTATTGTATAAATGATTCGTTATATCAGCATTTAACAAATTTGATAACAGCTAAAAATAGAACAAATTCCATGTATTTTATGAATGACTGAAAAAGGAAATTATACAATACTGTACAAAAGTGTAACAACAAGAGAATATTTTGTCTTTTTATACACTATGGTAATGCTTCGCTGACACCTGTTGACAACTGAATGAACCTGAGTGGGCCTGGCATGGCCAAGCGTATTAAGGCGTGCGACTCGTAATCTGAGGGTTCGCATCCCCGTTGCGCCAAACATGCTCGCCCTTTCAGCCGTGGGGGCGTTATAATGTGACGGTTAATCCCACTATTCGTTGGTAAAAGAGTAGCCCAAGAGTTGGCGGTGGGTGGTGATGACAAGCTGCCTTTCCTCTAGTCTTGCACTGCTAAATTAGGGACGGCTAGCACAGATAGCCCTCGTGTAGCTTTGTGCGAAATTCAAAACAAACGAACAAACAAACAAGAACCTGGGTGAGAATACTTTCCATTCTTTAGAATTCCCGTATAATTGTACCAAGGATATATCATATGGATTATTCTTGAATAATGAATGTACTGATTAAACGTAGGGTCTGAAATAATTGTCACTGTACCATATGCAGTGTCTTAACTATATGTATATATTAGGATGTCAGGAAGGAGCTAGTATATGGTACTGGTATATGTTAACATATGGTACTGGTATATGTTGACATATGGTACTGGTATATGTTAACATATGGTCCTGGTATATGTTGACATATGGTCCTGGTATATGTTAACATATGGTACTGGTATATGTTAACATATGGTACTGGAATATGTTGACATATGGTACTGGTATATGTTGACATATGGTACTGGTATATGTTGACATATGGTACTGGTATATGTTGACATATGGTACTGGTATATGTTGACATATGGTACTGGTATATGCTAAAAAAATCAATATAATAGCACTCCACAAATAAACCTTGTTAAAAACTGCTTAACGCTATGTTTTAAATTCTATTGTTGTGCCACATCCCAAAAAATGTATAGAGAATTGTCATTAGAGAAGAGAGTTTACATAAAAGCTTTATGTGATGTTAGTTGGAATTTTTGATAAATTGCTGCAGATTTGAAATGCTCCCCAAACACTGTCAGGTACATCCTACATGTTGAGATAAAGACAGGTAAATTTGAAACTAGGAAAGAAAGAGACAGAACACCTAAACTTAATTGTACTGATGTTAAGTATCTTTGTTTATACAGCCTTCTGGACAGAAGGAAGATTGTTACTGATCTCAAGCATGAGATAAACGACCATGTACCAACTGAAGAAAAGTGTCCAGATCTGCAGTATCAAGAAAACTCGATGAGACAGAAAATCTTTACTTTGATCTCCAAATATTTTCAAGAGATTGAAAATTGCTAAAAAGTACAAAGACTGGATCGCTGATGATTAGTTTGTTTGTTTGAAATTAAGCACAAAGCTACACAACGGACTATCTGTGCTCTGTCAATTACGGGTAACAAAACCCCGTTTCTAGAATTGTAAATCCGCAAACATGCCACTGTGTCACTGATGGGAGTCGTTGATGATTGGAAAAGGGTGTTAAAGACGGATGAGTCCAAGTTTAAAATATTTGAGAGGCAGTGTGATGTCTTAGGAGTGTTTTTCTACTGAGGCGACATAAGATATTTGCAAAATAGATGGATTAATGGATCACCAAAAGTACCATAAGATTTTCTCAAGACGGCTGGTGTGGGTATTAGAACTTTAATTGAAATAAAGTATAGAACAACGTTTCAACCTTATTGGGTCATCTTAAGGTTGACAAAGAGAGCTTACTTTATTTGAAAGTAATCTGAAATCTAATTTTCGACTTTGTTCCGATACTTTTGAACAGTATTGTAGACTCACATCCATAAATACATTCTGTTCTTGGAAGGGTTATTGTAATTGATTTGCAAGTGATATAAACAGTACACTATATCTATATTTTTACAATGACTGTTATCATGTGCCTTTGACTAAAGCGCTTTTGGGGCGTTTTACTCGCTGACTCTAACCAAATGATTTTTGAAAAATGACTCAACCAAATGATTTTTGTTTTATTTGTTTAGGGTGTTTAGGGTGCGCTTGAGTAAAAGTAACTCATGAAATTCTGTTTACTGTTTTAGATGATTCCGCTGATCAGTCCAAAAGAAAATAAAAAGATAAATTAATCCTATAATTGGTTGTAAGAAATGTCACGATAAATCTAAAGAAATTTAAAAATTATATTAAGTTTGTGTTTTTGATTTCGTAAATATAATGGATTGGTGTGCAGAGTACGCTATGCATGTGTACCTATCGTTAAAAATAAATAAAAAACAATACAAAACTTGGTATTAACATAGTTCATAAGACCAAATTTCGTTGTTAACATAAAGGTCGTCTCAGCACTCATTTGAACCGGAATCAAGGCGACCATGATCGTGGTTGCTATGACAACAAGCATGCGCAATGTTTCCTGTTAAATAACGTGCAGAGTGGGCGCACTGTCTTCCTGCTATAGCAATAAGTTGGACGCATAACTAAGGGAAGCTAGTAGTACTCTCGTCTCCAGGTTCCCTGACGCCCACCACCTGAGACTGCTCGGTAGGCCTGAGATTGAAGAACAGCGATAAGCTGGTCGCGAGAAAGATAATTGGATTAGAAAACGTCTAAGAGGAATAACGCTTCATATCCAGTACAGGACAATAAATCCCTTCGTCAGAGGCTCTAAACGTGTATGTAAATCTTGAAACTAGGAATACTGTGAAATATCTAGAAGATGTTAGCTCAGTTAAAGGCTTCAAATATGAAACGTAGAACAATTTCTTGCGCTCCGATGTCCAACTTTGATGTATTTTATCCATAGACAGTCAACACTTATGGCTAAACATTTTTAAAGTGTAGCCTGAACTGAGCTTATGTCGAAAACGAGCGTTCCTCAAGTCATGCTCAAATTTGTTCCAGTTCCACGTTCTCTCCGACTTTCCTGGATTCAGACATGAGCTCTGGGATACACGAAAACGCCCCTTAGTAATGATACAATGCCGGGCGGGAGGAGAGGTCTAGTTGCTCCCCAGAATACCTTCTTAGAAAACATCATCAGGAGATATAACTCTCTTCGTAAGTTCATGTCTTCTCCTCTTAGGATACATAGATAAACCTAGCAGTTGTACTTATTTATCTTTAGGACGTGTAAACGTTTAAGAAATAAAAGCATAGACTCTTATATTGCATTATGGATAGATAGATAACAAATATCCTTTAACACCTTTTAAGCAAATATTCAGTTTATATTCAACTCAAAGTTATTCAGTCAAATATATTTCTAAAAGAAAGCAAACTATCAGTTTATAATCAGAAATAGTTTTCAAACTAATTAAAAACTTAATTACTTTTATATCTGAACTTGATCCAATGGTTAGAGTGTTTCGAAAAGCGGTATATCTCCACTGCATGCGTATGTCAGGTTCCAACACCACGTGATTGAATGCCATCTTTCTTCTGAAAACATATGCTGGCACTGAGACGTGGCTAGAAACTTGTAGATTCTGTGCTTGTGAGCTTCTGTTAACTTCCAATTCTTGCTTGTTACCTTCGTACTAGTATCACGAGATATGTTCAACTTCGTTGCAATACACGTTTGGATTTAAGGGTTCTCTTTTGTAATCGCAACTTTTTGGTGGATGAGGGCGTTGCTCTGAATTAGCTGTACGAATTTTTTCGCTTCCATGGAGAACATTGAATACTTCCTTTCTCAAAATATAGCTCAACAATGTCGGTGTATAAATGTCTCACTTCTGAGAGACTGCCAACCTGTTAAATCATTGTATCATCGAACAGTCAGGAATTCGTTGTGAACTTAATATATGTGAGAAACACGAGCCAAGTGGTGACGCACCACTGTATCAACATCTACAATTCTTTTTGGTAAAGCGCAATTAACGACCTCTATAATTTTATGGCTTGTTTGGTTTTATTATAACTTCGTATCATTAGCGAACACAATGTTTTTAGTTGAAGTAATCCGATATAATGTTTATGGCTACTAACGTAAACTCTGTATATCTTGTATTTTTCTACCTAATGTGATTTTGAAGTTTTATGAGCTTACATAATGTGAAAGATATGACAACACATATTCTAAGTTTGTTGTGTTTGTCAGGAATCTCTTCCAACATGACGCAGTTATTACTTCCTCTTCTTGTTTCGATCATTCTAGTTACGTCTCTTAATAACTTTCACGTTCCTCTGTCTAATCTTTCTCTTCACTAAACAAGTTCCTCAAGATAGTGCAAGCTAGTCTTTGAAATGCTCGTTATTTCACTTCAGAGCTAACATTGCCTGTTAGTTACATCTTGTGTTTCTTTTAATTTTCTGTTTTCAAATTTAGAGTCAGTTCAATTTAGAAAAAGGGGATTTTGGTGATACATACGTATATCTGTATATTACGATCCTATTATATGTGATACATACGTATATCTGTATATTACGATCCTATAATATGTGATACATACGTATATCTGTATATTACGATTCTATAATATGTGATACATACGTATATCTGTATATTACGATCCTATTGTATGTGATACATACGTATATCTGTATATTACGATCCTATTGTATGTGATACATACGTATATCTGTATATTACGATCCTATTATATGTGATACATACGTATATCTGTATATTACGATCCTATTGTATGTGATACATACGTATATCTGTATATTACGATTCTATAATATGTGATACATACGTATATCTGTATATTACGATTCTATAATATGTGATACATACGTATATCTGTATATTACGATCCTATTGTATGTGATACATACGCATATCTGTATATTACGATTCTATAATATGTGATACATACGTATATTACGATCCTATTGTATGTGATACATACGTATATCTGTATATTACGATTCTATAATATGTGATACATACGTATATTACGATCCTATTGTATGTGATACATACGTATATCTGTATATTACGATTCTATAATATGTGATACATACGTATATCTGTATATTACGATTCTATAATATGTGATACATACGTATATCTGTTTATTACGATCCTGTAATATGTGATACGTACGTATATCTGTATACTACGATCCTATAATATGTGATACGTACGTATATCTGTATATTACGATCCTATAATATGTGATACGTACGTATATCTGTATACTACGATCCTATAATATGTGATACGTACGTATATCTGAATATTACGATCCTATAATATGTGATACGTACGTATATCTGTATACTACGATCCTATAATATGGCACTAATGTTATTAATTGTTGTATACAACTTTCACAGTTTCAGCTAAAAATTGTAAGTTGGTTTTTGATTCATTAAGTGTTATTTTTTCAACCAAACCCTGATTTTTATCAGAATGTTTGAACTTATTTTAATTTAAATACATTTGTTGTTGTTTATTTTAGCACAGAGATTTACTATGGACTATTAGCGTTCTGTCCAGTGTGGGGAATAGAGTTTCATATTTTATCATTGTTAATCCTAAACTTACCACTAACCCACCGGAATAATGCTAAGCACAAACTTAATGTATATATCATACTCATCGAAATAAATGTACTGTTTTAGCTTAATTGCTGCGTAAGAATACATGATATATTTAGAGTTAAATGTCTATACGTAATTTATTTTTCTAAATCAAATACACGATGTTGCGTTCGAGCACAGTATCGCGGTCTTAACGACTGTTTCATTCGTAACTCAAAAAGAGACAGATGGAGGAAGATATATCGATTTAGGAGTTTGTCTCTGTAATGCTTTATTGTCCTTTGAACAGATGAGTTGAGCGTGTCCTTCACGTGCGCTTCTGTGGATCAGAAGAAACCGAACAACTTATTTTAATAAGTGTTCTTTCTGTTGAAAAAAGAAACAAACAAAAAGAAACGTTTAATAACTGATACCAAACATAGGTTTATATATGTTGTCTGAGAGGTAAAATGAAACACAATGCAACACGACAATGGTCTATGATAGTCTACCAAGACTATCTGTCACTGGGTGTACCTAGTTCAACAGATGAGGTCTGTTGTATTGATTAATTCGTACAACCACACACTCACAGCCAACTAAACTTTCGTGTTTTGAGAAGACAGATAAATGAAACAAATCTGAGAACGACATTAAAACAGGATACGCTGTTTAAACTTCCACTGTGTTATTAAGTCTGGTTTCTTCTAACCATACGAGCAGTCTCCCACTTGAGATCTTATAAAATAGCCTACTCAGACTTTTTCCACACGGGAAACGTTCCTTCAAATCTCTGACATGAAATCAACATTTCGTTTTAAAAGGCGACTTTTACGAGTTTGTCAATTATAGTTGTTGTTTTTTAAGCAAACTTTACTGATTTCTCTCTTAATGGAGTTTTGTTGAAGTAATGAAGTTCATTATTATCCCATATCCAAAAATAAAAAGGAAAGACTTTATATTTTTCGAAGATAAATAAATATATGATGTTTTTACTGGTTATCCTAGTTCAGTCACAAAGCTCTAACACTAGTTTTCTGTTTAACGCCTTAACTTGGGGATTGTGTACCGTCTGTTAGGCTTAACTTAACTTGCTACGGTGAAATAGTTTTCAGGTTTACGTATTTGTTAGTAATATGTATATGAGATTGTACCATGACGCGTTCAACACATTTCATTAAATATGTAGTGCAGATTAGGGTAGAGTAAAACTGTGTATTCCAAGTTAAAAACGTGTGAAATTTTAACACATTTCATTAAATGTGTAGTGCAGATTAGGGTAGAGTAAAACTGTGTATTCCAAGTTAAAAACGTGTGAAATTTTAACACATTTCATTAAATATGTAGTGCAGATTAGGGTAGAGTAAAACTGTGTATTCCAAGTTAAAAACGTGTGAAATTTTAACACATTTCATTAAATGTGTAGTGCAGATTAGGGTAGAATAAAACTGTGTATTCCAAGTTAAAAACGTCTGAAATTTTAACACATTTCATTAAATATGTAGTGCAGATTAGGGTAGAGTAAAACTGTGTATTCCAAGTTAAAAACGTGTGAAATTTTAACACATTTCATTAAATATGTAGTGCAGATTAGGGTAGAGTAAAACTGTGTATTACAAGTTAAAAGAGGTGTGAAATTTTAACACATTTCATTAAATATGTAGTGCAGATTAGGGTAGAATAAAACTGTGTATTACAAGTTAAAAGAGGTGTGAAATTACTACAAATGTAACACAACGAAGTTCTTTAGAAAAAAATTATAATATTTGAATGAAACCACAGAACACTCAGGACAGAAACATTTAAGAGATCGTCGACATAACAAAGTTTTATATTTGTTTTTCAACGATTAAATCTATAGACTCCAACCTTTTAAACGAATTACCCTCAGATAATTCATGTATGCCTTCTCTTATTTGTAACTCTATTATATGTGTGTTTATTTCTTGGATAAAACTTCACATCTCTTGAGATGATGATGACGGTTTTGCGATTTATTTCTGTTTCTAAATACTTTCTCTCACATTATTCAATCTTAAACGTGTTTTACATAACTTTGAAGTGCTGAGAGGCTCTGATGTAGAATGTAGCTGTTCATACACGTTCGAAAACAAACCACGTGACTTCTTTCTCGTTCATTTATTTTTTGTTATATTTAGATATCTCTTTCGGAACGCTTAAAAGGCTTAAAACAAGATCAAACTATAAATATTCCTAACCCTAATCTTAATTTGAGAATGACTGAAGCAACATTAATAAAATTAATAAATTAATTAATAAAATTAATAACATTAATAAATTAATTAATAAAATTAAAACAAATAGTTGCTTAACCACTCTACGTAAAATATTTTCTCAACCCAAACGAGCCGTTTTTTACATATATATTTTTCTCTACTCAACCACTGCTACGTCTGCTGTTTCCTGGCCTACTCTTGTAGTCCTGACATTGGGCGAAAGTCTTTATTTATACTAGTTATGGTAGATACGATACTGATACATAATTATACATTTTCATCACTTTCGCTAAGAAATTATTAGCAATAATTAATGACATATCACAACTATTTTATTGATCGCACCTTTTACATTCCAGGACATGAAACAGGACAGACATACAAGTAATATTACGTAACCTTAAGCAATATGTTGAGAAAATGTTTATACAGGTAAACGTATTAGCTAGTAATGATAGTCGACAGTCGACAACAAGTCCTGTCATTTAACTTTTCATTTGTTTTCACTTATATTTTATTATTCTATTTTAACACATTTCACTAAATATGTAGTGCAGATTAGTGTAGCGTAAAACTATATATTTCAAGTTAAAAGAGGTGTGAAATCTTAACACATTTCATAAAATATGTACTGCAGATTAGTGCAGAGTAAAACTATGTATTTCATGTTAAAAGAGGTGCAGAGTCTTATAAGTTTCAAGATACCTTCAATTATACTACAAGTTTTACTGTGACTTCCCTACCGTGACTATTGAGACCCGATTTTTAGCGGTATTAGCCCATTTTTATTCGGGATTTAGAAAACTATGACTTGAGCCTTCTAAAATTTTTACCCTCAAAAAGCGATAAACGTGCGTTAGTTATTGTATCCATTTATTGCAACTGTTTTGGGGTAAAAAACTTAAGTTCTTTTTTACAACAAGCTGTAGTGTTTAAGGTACATTTAAACATTGTTTTCCTAATATATATACTCTACTATTCCCTAGGTTATGTAGTATATACCATGAAAAATATTCCACCATTAATTAGTTATACTCCCCACCCTCATCGTTGCTGTAGTTGATAGCTTATAAAACTTTTAAAAAAATCAGTTTTCAATACCTGTGATGGGTTGGGTACAGATAGTTTAATACCAAGCTTTGCGCTTAGCAATAAACAATATACCAGCCAAAACCTAATTGAGAAAGCGTTTTATTTACATAAAATAAATTGTTTTCTTCTCATATTTTCCATTTTAGCGTTTTGATTCGTTCTTTTTCACATAATCTTAGAATTAGTTTTTCTCTGTGTCATTACTGCTCTTGTAATTTCACTTATAATGCTGTTTACTGAACAATATCCACATTTTTCGCCTCTACGTGACGTAGTTTCATTGTTTTGGTTTAGGTAACGCAATGTGAATATTAAGTATTGTACAACTTGCATACAGTGCGTCCACATTCGGAAGCCTTACCAAAGCCTGACATGAGTATTCTTTGAGTCTTTTACACATGCGTTACTTAAAAACCTTCCGTAACATAATACAGGTACTCAGATTTTACTGATTTATAGGCTTGGCCTACTAAGGAGATGATAAACGTATTTGTTTAAACATAATATTGTACCCTAACCCGACATCTACATTAGAAGACCCACCCACAGCGAACTCATCACATTCATTACAGAATCATAACTTTCAAGATACCTTCAATTATACTATACGTTTTACTTCTGCGCTCGGAATACATTGGAGCTAAAGAAACAGAGCAAACACGTTTGTAAATGTAGTGAACTTGGTTTTTCTCTCTTCTTTTGAAAACGGGTCATGGCCTACTGGTAACTGTGCCGAACTTTGAATCTGAAGGACAGTGCATTTTGTCCTGTTGCCGAAAACAAATCGCGCTTCACATTTGGGAACGTAAGTGTATTTTAGGAATACTGGACAAATTCCATTATTCTGTGAGAACGAGTTGATATCAGTGTTTTAAACAACTGTCTCTCCTTTCTACAAAGCTAGGAACAGCTAGCACCAATAGTTACCGTGTAACATGTCACGAGTAGCTGAAACAAACCATCCTTTTATATTTGAAAATACCTTAGAAATTGCTAGCCTTTGACGACGTATTTAATGCAAGTTTTTTTATAAAGAATATTAACAGTTCGTGTTCATACATTCAAACAAAGAAAAGCACAACAGTTTGCTTTACAGAGTGACAGAACTAGTCGTAATGTTGTTTGTTTTTGTTTTGTATTTCGTACAAAGCTGTACGAGGGATATCTGCGCCAACCATCTTTAATTAAACAGTGAAAGACTAGAGGGAAGGCAGCTAGTCATCACCATCCAACGCCAACTCTTGGGCTACTCTTTTACAAACGAACGGTGGGATTGATCATTATGTATAGCACTCCCCACGGCTGGAAGGGAGAGCGTGCTTGATGTGATGGGGATTCGAATCCGCGACACTCAGATTGCAAGTTAAACGCCCTGTCCTCCTGGCCACGCTGGACCTTTATAAATACCCACTACATTGTTAGTCTGCAGACATACCACTCTGCCACTGAGGGGTAGTCCTAATAAAGATCTTGATATGAAATCTATTGCTCAACAGACTCGTAGAGGGAGCACGAACAGATCTTGTGCTGATTAATTAATTTATTTTTCCAATGATCTATCAGGCAGATGCTCTTGTTATTAATGCAAAACCATACATTGGGCTGTCTGTGCTCTATTCATCGTGGAGGCACCGAATCCTGTGTTTTAGAGTTGTAAGTCCACACAATTACTGCTGACCCTCAAAGGACTTTGTATGGATCATTCTTATAATTTAAACATACATAAGTTCTAATATACGTTACCTATATAGAAACGTGAAGGGAAATTTTATTTAACTCATTTTCAACGAGAACAAAACAGCTTTTGACAAATGATTTAAATACCCACCTTCTCGGCTTTGAAAGAGGAACACCATTAAGCCTTGGCGATAATGATATAAGTCTGATAAAGTAACTGTAACAGTGGTTTCAGTAGTATCGTGACTGAAGAAGACCGCCATGTTTATGTCGAATTGTGTCCTCGTGAAATGAAACGTATTTATCAATTTATTTGCAATTAATCACAGCGCCACACAATGGGCTATCTTTGTTCTGCTCACCACGAGTATTGGAATCCTGTTTCTGGCGTTGTAAGTTCGCAGACATACCACTATACCACTGCTGCGTATTTATCAGAAAACCTTATAGAAATCTGCAGATGTCTTATACAGAGAAATGATTGGTTAAACTGTCTTTGTTTTTAGCACAAAGTTACCCAATCAGATGTCACCGTTTTGTATACCGCGGAGCTGGAGTAGGGTATGCACACTAGATATTCTCTCTTTACCCACCCAAGTTCATTCTCTCTTGTGGTTTAAGTCTTATTATTTATATTTTAAAAATCCTATTATTGTTTGATCACTAAGAAGAGACTACATAGAAAAAAAAACGTGTTTACTATATTATTATTATTTCCTGTAAGTCCATATAATTATTGTATGGTGGCTCCCACAAAAGTTCTGTCGCCCCCTCTACTCTCCCCCTTCCCCTTTAAGGATGAGGAGCTGGATCCGAGCTTGTCTTGGAGAATCGAATTTAGAATTTAGAATAGTAAGCTCGTAAATTTGTCGCTGTACCATTAGGAGACATGGAGAGATGAAAACTTTCTAATAGCCAATAGTAAAATTATACGTCATGAAGCCGATTCCCCTGAATATTTCTAATTTATTGTCCACGTCATGAATCGTGAATTAAGAACAAAAAGACAAACACGGTTGCTCTCAACATACTGCAGAACGAGTCTTAATATCTATCAAGATATGCACCGTCTTAGAAACCGAGGGACTGTTCTAGAAGGAACTTACACAATGAGTTTTGAAAATTACAGAGACACAAAACTGATTGCTATGCAGACATAAAAATAGTATTATGGGTATTTTGTTATGCAAGAACAGAGAAACACGACTGTTGTTAATGTCACTGGACTAAGAGTCTGCGGGTCGCATATTCGAATCCTTTCGACAAACCTGATTGGTCTCTCAGCCGTGGAAGCATTATAATATATATAATATTCATTCCCAATCTTCCATTAGGCAAACCAGCAGATGGCGGTAGGTGGTGTGGACTCTCTACATTCCCTCTAGTCAATCTTATAAGCACAAAATTTAACTAATAAAACTGACTTTTGTGCAAACTTCCAGAACCATTATTATTGCGTAGGCTTAGAAATACGAAAATAGGGACAACACGAATTGTTTTATGAGCTATCAGAATGAGTCTAAGTGTTTATATTTATGTTCACGAACAGAAAGAAAACTTAATTGTTCTGCAGACTTGCAGAATGATTTGTTTGTTTTTTAATGCAAAGCTGCGCCAACCATTTCTAATTTAGCACTGTAAGACAAGAAAGAAGGAAGCTGGTGAAGACCACCTATGTCAACGCCTGGGCTACTCTTTTATAATGCCCCTACGGCTGAAAGGGCGAGCATGTTTGATGCGACGGGTATTCGAACCCGCGACCTACACCATGAACAGAGACACACAATCGACTGTTTCACAGGCTTACAGAAACAGTTCTGATATGCACGTCCACATGTAAGAACAGACACAGAACAGCTTGTTCAACAGGATCATGATGTTCACCTACATTTGAGCAGCCACAAAAAAAAGAAAAAACAGCTTGTTTTTCATACTTGCAGGAAGATTTTTAATCTGTGTAATAAATGTATGAGCGCAGAGACAACACAAATTGTTAGCTAGAGTCACAAAACACTTTATTTATGTATCTTAACATGTTTAAGCACAGAGACAACACTAATTGTTGACTAGAGACAGAGAACACGTTTTTATATGTATCTTAACATGTTTGAGCACAGAGACAACACTAATTGTTGACTAGAGACAGAGAACACGTTTTTATATGTATCTTAACATGTTTGAGCACAGAGACAACACTAATTGTTGACTAGAGACAGAGAACACGTTTTTATATGTATCTTAACATGTTTGAGCACAGAGACAACACTAATTGTTGACTAGAGACAGAGAACACGTTTTTATATGTATCTTAACATGTTTGAGCACAGAGACAACACTAATTGTTGACTAGAGACAGAGAACACGTTTTTATATGTATCTTAACATGTTTGAGCACAGAGACAACACTAATTGTTGACGAGAGACACAGAACACGTTTTTATATGTATCTTAACATGTTTGAGCACAGAGACAACACTAATTGTTGACTAGAGACAGATAACACGTTTTTATATGTATCTTAACATGTTTGAGCACAGAGACAACACTAATTGTTGGCTAGAGTCACAGAACACGTTTTTATATGTATCTTAACATGTTTGAGCACAGAGACAACACTAATTGTTGGCTAGAGTCACAGAACACGTTTTTATATGTATCTTAACATGTTTGAGCACAGAGACAACACTAATTGTTGGCTAGAGTCACAGAACACGTTTTTATGTGTATCTTAACATGTTTGAGCACAGAGATAACACTAATTGTTGGCTGGAGACACAGAACACGTTTTTATATGTATCTTAACATGTATGAGCACAGAGACAACACTAATTGTTGACTAGAGACAGAGAACACGTTTTTATATGTATCTTAACATGTTTAAGCACAGAGACAACACTAATTGTTGACTAGAGACAGAGAACACGTTTTTATATGTATCTTAACATGTTTGAGCACAGAGATAACACTAATTGTTGGCTGGAGACACAGAGCACGTTATATTTATGTATCTTGAAATTCACACAAAAAAAAAGGCTGAACCATTACAATAAGAGTCTTAGTGTGTGTTTTTATGTTCATAAACATGTAGGAAATAAAATCAAAAACTACATACTGGCAGGACGAATCTTAATATATATCTTGATATGAGCCAACATTGAGACAACACTGATTATTTTCTGAATTTGCAGAACAATGTTAATGTGTACTTTGATATGCGAGCAACAGTTAAAGGCTTGGTTTGTAAGATGTTAATTGTGCATCATAATTTCATATTCCTCACTTTCTACGGGATTTTATGACAGATAAAGTATTCCACTGTAGTCATTTATGACATTTTAAACCATAATCGTCTGGCGGGAGCTTTGGATCGATACCATGGCTCTATACAAAGGATTAACTCTCTTTCTTACCTCAGCGTCTATTATCGAGATATGATACTCGACTCCAAGTATACAAGTGCTGTATGTGACTGATACAGTGACAACAAAGTGTTCTAAATAGGAGAGTGATCCTTGAAAATATATAATTATTATTTATTTCTGGACACTGTACTTTGCTGAAACGTTTTTCATAAATTTCTTCTTCTGAAGTCTGTTTAAATTATAATTAATTCAGTTTTAATATCTTGATCATAAATTAAATTCTTTCGTACAGTTTTTAACGTTTTTCTCTTCGTACTTGGCAATTGATAGATTAAATAAACTTAACACGTGATATAAAACGACCCTCCGAGACAAGGCTTATAATGTGAAAAATCAAGTTTGAATAAACGTGGAAGGCGAGGAACAGATACTTAATCATGTCCAACAATAACCATCCACTCAACCATAAAACAATAAAATGTCACAAACAAACAAAAATACCAACAATGATGGACTGATATTGTTTAAAGTGTCTGTGTAGCGAAAAGCAGTACCTTGGATGTGGCATTTCGTCTCGGGAAAACTTGGACAAGCAGTTAGCCCACCAAATCTCATTCAACTAACCTTTATTGTTTTCAATTTATTTACAATTTATTTTTATATTGTAAAAAAAAAAACAGGTAACCAATACAGCCTTATGAAGATTGTTTGTTTCTTTGTTTTTGAATTTCACACAAAGCTACACGAGAGCTATCTGTGCTAGCCGTCCCTATTTTAGAGGTGTAAGACTAGAGGGAAGGCAGCTAGTCATCACCGCCCACCGCCAACTCTTGGGCTACTCTTTTACCAGCAAATAGTGAGATTGACCGTAACATTATAACGCCCCCACGGTTGAAAGAGCGAGCAAGTTTGATGCGACGGGAAATTGAACCCGCGACCCTCGAACGCCTTAACCCACCTGACCATGCCGGACCCATCTATGAAGAAGTATACACGATTTAAAATGTTCGTACGAGGGATTGCTTGTGATTTCACTAGTTTTTATTATATTTTGATGTTATATATATATAATCTTTTAATATGTTGTTTCTTTCTGTAGAATAAGATGATACATAAATTAACCGTTCTTACACTTAATAAAATGTTTAAATCCAGATCAGTAAACATCAAAACCAAACTATTTCTTCTATAGCGAGCCCGGCATGGCCGAATGGGTTAAGGGATTCGACTCCTAATCCGAGAGTCACAGGTTCTAATCTCCGTCGCACCAAACATGCTCGCCCTTCCAGCCGTAGAGGCGTTATAATGTGACGATCAGTCCCACTATTCATTGGTAGAAGAGTAGCCCAAGAGTTGGCGGTGCATGGTGATTACTAGTTGCCTTCTTTCTAGTCTTACACAGCCAAATTACGGACGGCTAGCGCAAATAGCCCTCGTGTAGCTTTGCACAAAATTCAAGAAACAAACAAAAACACTCTTCTTGAGTTATATATTTATTTTATGCCCCTGGTGTGTAATCTGATCCTTATTTCCTTAAAATAATATTTTACTTTTTGATCTTCATAGTGCAACCCTATTTTTATGCCCTTACTAAAATGCAATATTATGTTTTTATCTTCAGAGTGTAATATTGTGTTTTCGTTATTAAATCGTATTATTTATGTTTAGTCCTAGTGATGTAATATAACATTTTTCGTTTCGAGGGGTAGGATATTACCGCTGTCGTTTTAACATTTGGTTAGTGGCTAGTTTCATTTAGCCATTAATAGCAAATGTTCGTGTTGAAGTGGACTTATTTCTTCAATGCCCCTTAAGCTTTGATTTATACATGTATATTGCTTGTTAATGTTAGCGCGTCATCACTTAACTAGGTCCCTATGAAATTCCTCAAAAACAACATTTTTATACGACTGAACAGTGAACACAAACCTGTTGTCGGAACACTCAAAATGATTCGGACGGTGATAAGAAATGCAAGTACATTATCAAGTCGCCAACAAATCTAATTTTATGAGTAAAACTGAACCAAAACAAATTCATATTAATTACAAACAACATGTTGTCGTGAAACGAATGGTTTGTTTTGAATTTCGCCCCAAGATACACGACAGCTATCTGTGTCTAATTTAGTAGTGATGGACTAGATGGAAGACAGCTAATACCATTAACACCACTCAAAGGAGAAACGATTAGAATTTTATTTTAATGAACGTTTTACTAAGTACAGTCCCCACAAAGCATGGTTATTTTTGTTGTTTATCATTTTTCTCGTATATATGAAGCCACATTATACGTATATGTAAACATGTTATACTAATGTATATTAATTGCACAGTTAAAGGTTCACGATATGTTGACATTCTTAGATAAATGTCGGATTTTTTCTAAAACAGTTTATTTTTTTACTCATAAGATAAGTACCAGTCCAGATAAATACCAGATAAATACCAGAATAAGTGCTGTATAAGTGCCACAATAAGTTGCTAAATTATTCGAAGCGAAACTCTATTGTGATCAAACCTTCAGAATCTCCAAGCCAGGTATATATTATTTACGTGTTCTATTCTCTTTTGTTCGGATCATCTTTCGTAATTATTGTTTCCACCACAATAACTTGAGACAAAATTTTTCGTTCAATTTTCTTCATTCCAAAATCTTTTAGTTTTACCAAAAATGAAATAAAAAAAGTTCATTAGCGTTCGAACCCCCTTTTAAGATTAGCGTTCGTTTCTTCCGAACCTCCTTTCAAGAAACAGAGATAGTATTAACAGTATTTAAATAGAAGGATATTTGTGTCACAGTCTGTACAAATACTCTCTTTGACTCTTCACGAGAATACGCTGACGTAAGAAAAAGAATTTAAAAAAGTTTAATATAGAATTATCTTTTCATAATGTCAAAATGATCAAGGGAAACGACATGTATTTCCTACGTACCGTTTAAAGCCTGAAATCTTCCTCTGGGAGCTCTTATATGAATTAATTTATAAAGTTATAAACGCATTATACTCCCTTAACTTAAAAAAAATAGCACAGATAGCCCATTGTGTAGCTTTGTGCTTAATTCTAAACAAAGAAACAAACAAAGCAAAACAACGCTTGACATCGAATGCAACAAAACTAGATTCAAAATTTATATCACATATGCAGTGAACATTGTTTAACTCTCCAATACAAATACGTATTACATAAATGTTTAATAATAATAACTATTTATAATAAGATCAACAATATATTGTAGAAGAATGACTTTCAGGGTTAGTTTAAGAGGATTTCACATTGTTAAACTGGTGTGGTAGGGTATAGTTTTAGTAATTTAATAAATATTCGACAGATCAAAAGTAAGTTTCATTATGAAAAACGCATTATGTTTGTATCATTAATTATTTCTTTCGAAATTAATCAATAGTAAAGTAAGAACAAAAATGGTTCTAAAAAAACTAAACAATTCGGAAACTTGATCTACTTACACGAATTATACAACAAGTGGACAATACGTAACCACATTTGATCAGGGGTAAGTTTATTAATTTACCACGTAAACCCTGTAGTTCGATTCCTTAAAGGTAACGTATTAGTTACTATTTTTTGAGGAAACTGGATAAGTTCGTTAAAGATATGGATGTATGACTTTGAAATCCGATTTCGGCCGGTATAAGATTTCTTTGGTCAAAATTGTTATCTTGGAAAATCATTCTCTTCAGTTTTATTGACGAAGTGGTTTGTTTGTTTTGAATTTCGCCCAAAGCTACTCGAGGGCTATCTGCGCTAGCCGTTCCTAATTTAGCAGTGTAAGACTAGAGGGAAGGTAAACTAGTCATCACCACCCGCCGCCAATTCTTGGGCTACTCTTTTACCAACGAATAGTGGGATTGACCGTCACTTTATAACGCCCACACGGCTGAAAGGGCGAGCATGTTTGGTGCGACCGGGATTCGAAGTGGCCAACTGACTTTGTATGATAAATATAAATTTTGTTATCGCGCAGTGAGACAGACGAGAAAGAATAATACAACATCTGTTGCCACAACCACTGATCAAACAACGTTTGGCTTTAATGTTGAATTGTGATAACTTTACATTGTGTGAGTAATTATATTTCATTTGTTTTATCGCTGCTTCGCACAATAACAAGTTTGACGGTTTGTTTTTAAACGGGCCTGGCATGGCCAGGTTATTAAGGCTCTCGACTCGTAATCTGAGGGTCGCGGGTTCGAATCCCCCTCACGCCAAACATGCTCGCCCTTTCAGGAGTGGGAACGCTATAATGTGACGGTCAGTTTCACTATTCGTTGGTAAAAGAGCAGCCAAAGAGCTGGCGGTGGGCAGTGATGACCAGCTGCCTACCTTCTGGTCTCACACTGCTAAATTAGGGACGGCTAGCACAAATAGCTTCTACGTAACTTTGCGCCAAGGTCAGAACAAACAATATTAACTACTTCATAATACAATATGTTAGGCTTAGTCTCTTTATTTTTTTTTGTAATTAAAAGAAAGAAAATAAATAATATTTCAAATATAGTTCTTAAGTTTACACTCTATATTATATGGCTATATAAATATGTTTTTAAAGCTTCATTTAACATTTTTGGTAATGCGAAATGAGACACGAATTTTTCAACTTCATATTAATAAATAAATATAACAGCACGATGAATTCACTTAAATATCCCATGTGTAAAATGTTTCGTCATTTCTGGCGACAAACGAAGTAATTTGGCGTTCATGCAACTTAGAGAGCAAAATACACATGAAATTATGCAGAAAAAAGCTGTTTCATATCCAACTAAATGAATTTTATCAAATACCACTACAAGTTGCACAAAATGTTTTCCCTAGAATTCTAAGTAAAGATTCTTAAAAATTATTGTATTTCTGCTTTCTGCTTGTTAACCAATATTTGGCCACGCAACACAAAGAAGCATTTCTCTTATCAAAACAGAAGAATTTAATGTTTAATTAGAATGTCTGTTGTTGTTTTTTTTTTCATTTTCCTTAAACGTTAAACTACAACTAAACCAATACTTAGACACATCCCACCCCTACTTTAATGTAGCTGCCTGTTTAAGTCTTTCTCAGCACCACAAAAGGGATTTATATTGATTTTGTTGTAGGGGTCACCCACCTTGCGTGTGGGCTTTACGTAACAGTGTGCTTAACTCATAAATATTTCATATCGAAGCAAGGTTTATCACGGACACGTGACAACAAAGTTTATGGTTTTCGTTCTCACAGACCCAGTCTTGTTCTGAAGTCCTCTTTTGGAAATAAAATCCTTTCGAAGCTAAGCCAGGCTCATTAGCCATCCGAAATATCCCATCAAGATAAACAGTGAAATCCCTATACAACTCTTCACTGGTTTCGTATATTCATGTTCTGAAACACTAGCTGTCAGACTCGTGTTTAATCACAGTTGGCTTCTTAGATTTAGCCGTGGTTTAAATCAAAGTTTTAGTACCAGAACTTGCCGTTGCAGATACCATCATGTTTAAGTTTGTGTATGTTTTTCTTATAGCAAAGCCACATTGGGTGATCTGCTGAGCCCACAGAGGGGAATCGAACCACTGATTTTAGTGTTGTGAATCCCTAGACTTACCGCTGTTCTGGCGGGGAGTTCGCGTTTAAGACTCTGTGGGATAATGTGATTTCATGGCACGAATAGCAGTTTCTAAAGGATTTTTTTAGTAAAATTCTATAGAAAAAGGTAATTGTTTTGTTTTTTACCGGCTAGTGTAAGATTCCACATTGAGAATACCAGCTTTGATGTATTTTCTACCTGACACTATAATATGTAGTTTTGTTTATTCATTTGAAATAATTCTGATAGAGCAACTTGCACTAAACGTTCTCTACAGTAATAACATTTTGTAGAAATATACAAAAGTTTCTAGTACAAGTTATACTAATGAAGCAAAGCTTCAAGATCAAAATGTCTATTCCCCCATTCTGGACTTCAGTCTAGTCTTACCCCCCAGCGGCATAGCGGTATGTCTGCTAACTTACAACACTAGAAATTGGGTTTTTGACACTCGTAGTGGGCAGAGTACAGACAGCTCATTGTACAGCTCTGTGTTTGATTTGAAAAAAAAAAAAGCGTTGTTTATATTTTTGATATATATTTTTTAAGTAGTATCATGTTATGTACAAATATGCCTTGTTATTACGTAGTATAACGTAGTTATTACGTTTTAGGGGTATGAAATTACTAAACTAAATATTCTAGTGGAATATGTTACAGCCAATGGAAATATTATTCTCATCAAATGTAAACATGATAAATCTGGGTGTTTTTCAACGAATAACATTGATAGAAATGTTTACCTCTCGTACGGAAAATAACAAACTAAATCTTTACAGATTGTTTATGAGTAGCTTTCAAAACGAGATTTTAAAGTACAGTGTTGGAAAGGAACTTTTTTTCAATGAGTCATTATAAAATATATATACGTATCAACGAATCTGCTAATTCCTGGTTTGGGCTGACATAGTTCTTTGTTATTTAATATACCACAACGAAAAACAAGTTTTGCTAATAAAATAAATGGAAAAAGAAACGTGATTCTCACATATTAGATTAAAATGAATGATACAGTTCATTATAAAATGCTGTTTTGAGGATTTTTCAATGTCTCACAGAAAATTTTGTTGTTGTTTTTTTAATTTCGTGTAAAACTACTCGAGGGCTATCTGCGCTATTTAGCAGTGTAAGACTAGAGGGAAGGTAGTTAGTCATTACCACCCACCGCCAACTCTTGGGCTACCCTTTTAGGATGAATACTGGGATTGAGTGTCACATTATAACGCCCCCACGGCTGAAAGGACGAGCATATTTGGTGTGACAAGGACTCGAACCCTCGACCCTGAGATTACGAGTCGAGCGCCTCAACCAACTGGTCATCTCACAGAAAAATTTTTGGATATTTCAAAAAGAAACGAATCAGTTTCGTAAAGAGAACTTTAATTAGGGGATCAAAACAAAAACAGGAGCTTAAAATTATTTTGTCAGAAAAACAAGTATTGAAGTTACTAATCAAATGGAGTTTCTTAATTAATTAACAAGCGAGCTTCAGTTTCTTCAAAAGTTACTGATGGAACATGAATCCTTATCTGTTAAGGAAGTAAGTATTGGTTTCATTTCATAACAAATTAGTTTCGATATGTACTTAAAATAGCTTTCTAATTCTCATAAAAAACAGGGTTGATTTGCGGAATTAGAAGAGTTTGTTTATCTTATATTACTACTACTTTATTTAAGCACTTCTTTAAAATAAACCGTATTCATGATAAGTTTATTGTATTGATTTGTGCTAGTTAATATCAATTAATTATGACCTGGTACGACTAGGTGGTTAAGCGCGCGACTCGTAATCTGAGGGTATCGGGTTAGAATCACCGTCACACCAAACATGCTCAACACTTTCAGTCGCGGGGCGTTATAATGTGACGGTCAATTCAACTATTCGATGATAAAAGAGTAGTCCAAAAGTTGGCGGTGGGAGGTGATGACTAGCTTCCGTCTCTCTCGTTTTAAGCTGCTAAATTAGGGACAGCTAGCGCAGATAACCCTCGAATAGCTTTGCGCGAAATTAAAAACAAACGAAACGTAATCTGAGAGTCGAGGGTTCGAATTCCCGTCCCAACAAATACGCGTGACGTTTTAGCCATGGAGGCGTTATAAAAAGTGAGGGTAAATCCCACTATTCGTTGGTAAAAGTGTAGCCCGAGGGTTGGCCATAGGTAGCGATGATTAGTGGCCTTTCTTCTAGTCTTATACTGCTAAATTAGGAATGACTAATGCAGATAGCCCTCGTGTACCTTTGAGTAAAATTCAAAAACAAATCAATAAATTAATAAACGTTTCAATCCATATTTATTTTACGCAACGACAAGTGAAAAGGTAGAACAAAAATAGTGCGACTTTCTTTTTAGTATGCTAAATATAAAAAAAAAAATACTGTTGACAAATGATCATGTTTAATTAGCATTCTAGTGGCTCAGCGGTATGTCAGCGGACTTAAACAGCTGGAATCCGATGGTTGGCAGAGCACAGATAACCCAGTTTGTTGCTTTGTTCTTAATTACAAAAAATCATTTTTAGAGATCATTGAATATCTTCTGCCTGTGTTATATAGTCTCCGCGATAGATGGCGCGCAACACAATTTCAAAATGACAAGCACGACTAATGTTTTTTCCTGAACAACTCTTCATTGCTCTGTTTCAGAAGTTCGAGCGTACGGACCTTTTTCATTCTGTGTATTTCTACGACTTTGGGAAATTCTCCGACTAGATCTTCTTGAGTCAGTTGGACTCAACTGCTTTCATTGCATCGCAAAGTATTTTCTGACCTTTTTCGATGAGGCCTTTGGAACGATAGAAAAGTCTATTGGTCTTATTGGGTTATATATTAAGAAACAGTGTCTTGTTGTCACCGTTATTGACATTATTAGTGGACATTAGTTAGTTGTAATTATAGTTGGTTTATTTGAAGCAAATCTACGGTGTTTTCTTTAGCATCTCTTGTAAACGTTCTTTTATTTCAATATTATAAAACTGTTAAAATGATATAAAACCAACAACCTACTGAACCCTTATGTTCTAATAATGTTTTCTTACTTTAATGCTTGGGCTTAGCCTACTATGTTGTCTGCATTACAAAAACGACAAACTATTTTAGGAGCGCCACCTGTTAATTTTAGCCACTAAACAAGATCTATTTCTGTGGGATGAATGGTATCTAATAGTAAACCTGAGCTGGCAATGCAAAGTGTTCTATGTATTACTGAAAATCAATAAAAACATATATCTGGTGCTTTATATTGTAACCAAGTACACGTGAATTTGTTTTTCACATAAACGTATTAAATAGTTTGTACACACTGACAGTCTATTAACGTCGAGTTTCAAAGCTTTATAAGCATTTTGAGACCTATTTTATCTCAATGAACATTACATTTAATTAGCAAAGGCATATAAGAGAGGTAAAGCCGTTATGATAAAGTAATTAGAATTGTTTGTAAACCGTCAGGCCTGAGATAAACATAATAATGTTGTGAAACACTCAACAGGAACAGTTGGTTCCCCTAGTGGCACAGCGATGTGTCTTCGTAACTTCAACACTACAAACCGATATCAGTGGAGAGCAGAGCACAGATAGACCATTGTGTAGCTTGGTATTTAAAGGTAATAAAAACGTATTAGTGACTCATGGAGAAAAATTTCGCACCGATTACAATCCATTCTGACAAGATAATTTTGCGCTTGTAATTAGAAAACGAAACATGTTACTTACAGAGATTGATAAACCATTAAAGTACTGGATGCGCGGAAATTATTGTTTACCTGTGCTGAATTTTGCATAAAGTTGTTTTACCCCCACAGTTGAAAATGAGAACAGGTTTGATATAAAGGGGATTCGAACGCGGGACCTTCACCTTAAAAGTCGAGCGCTATAACAAGCAGGTCTTACCTAGCTCCCATTAATATGGTCTAAACTAGAACAAACAAAAGACAAAGTTTTATTTTTTATATCTACAAACGTTATTTCTGTATTTTTTAACGTTAATGTTTGATTAGCATTGTAATAACTATTCAGTATGTTCAAAACTTAGCAACCTAGATCATACGTATCTGTTACGACGATAAGTTGATTGTCTGGGCAGTTAATAATAATACCATATTTAATTCGTTACTGTTTTATAGTGCTGATTTAATCGCCTATTAACAATTAATGTAATCAATAATTTGAAAGATATATACATATATTTCATATTTTCAGCTGTGAACAAAACATTCCTTCATAACTCCTCCATAACTAGCCTGATGTTCTAGCATAAATAATAATGTGGTACGAGTTCATTATTATTTAAATTGAATACAAAGCTACACGAGGACTATCTGCGCTAGCCTTCCCTAATTTATCAGTGTAAGACTAGAGGAAAGGCAGCTAGTCATCACCACTCACCGCCAACTCTTCGGGCTACTCTTTTACTAACAAATAACCGTCACATTATAAGCCCCTCCCCGGCTTAAAGGGCAAACATGTTTGGTGTGATGGGGATTCGAACCCTCGACTCTCGGATTACGAGTCGCGTGCCTTAACCACCTGGCCTTCTCTAAAGAACGTGAAACACTTTTTATTAATTCAAGAAACTGCATATATGTATTTCTTCCTTAATGCTAAGCTAAAACACATAAAATGAAATAGAAGGTTGTTGTTATACAAACGAATCCTCCTGTTTCCAATTCTTTGGTCGTCTTTGAAGATTTCTAGTGCCGCTAGTCTTTAAAAAGGGAAAAGGTTATAGACAAAGGTTTTTTTTGCTAAATGAAGAAGTTTTCAGCCAGGATTCAAACTCTGAAGATTTTCATAAAAAGAAAGGAATAAAAGACTAAATACAACAACCACGTTTAACAAAATTAACGCTCCAGTCTCTTCAGAAAGAAAGATATTTCGAAAAATCAAAGAAGATAGAAAAAGTAGTTCCTGTGAGTTAAACTAGCGTGGGCTGAGAACTATATGGTCGTGAACAGAAAACACAATTAATGTCAATTTAATCATGATAAGAAGTGAGTTAAAAGGAACGACTAATAGAGAGAAAAGTTTATTGCACCCTGGGAAAACGTAAAGCAGTAAGTGAGCACGTCCTTTCCAATACAGATAACGGTCTCTTCGTTAAAGCCTGTTGCTTTCAAAATAACTTGTCTAAAAGAAAGTATCTAAGACTGAATATCCCACTAAAAATTGTGCATTTTTATGTTAAAAAATACTATCGCTGTCTTCATCGATTCTTTGTACTGAAAGATATAAAACATATATATGGCTTCCTCTTAACTCTATCGAACAATGATCCAATTTCTGTCTTTGTATCCCTCCGTTAGTACAGCGGTAAGTCTACGGATTTGCAACGCTAAAATCACGGGTTCGATTCTCCTCAGTGGGCTCAGCAGATGGCCCGATGTGGCTTTGATATAAAAAAAACGCATACACACAAAACGCATTGTCTTTATAAATGTCATCTTCCAGTTGGAGAAGACAATTTATGTTTTCTCTATTTTAACTTGTTTTGCTCTCTGTTGATGTTATTATTTTATGTCATGGGAAAAAGAGCAGATGTAAGCGAGTATTACTTTATGTGTTTCGAGCTGTGAATCTATACTTTTTTAACGTTTGAAGATGTCTGACTCTTCTAACAATGTATGAAAACAAAATTGACATCTGACGTGGTACAACAAATAAATTATAAATATTCTTGACAATTTCCTGATAAGGAGAAATCGGTTTGGACGTGCTGGGAAAACAAAGTGCTTGTCATTGGTCGGATAACTTTTCATATTTTTCGAAACGTCTTAATTGTTTTCGTTTTGTTTTTAATCTTGTTAATAAATATTTCACAAACGGTTGAGTCATTTTCTTGAAATGCTGGATGTACATTATATATTCATACCAAAACACAACTGTAGAACGTATTGTAAATAGTGACAAAACTACTAACTTCTTTGACTTTTTCAAAGTAATTGTTTAATTTTAGTTATTATACGCTAACAATGTGCTATGTATAATGTTTTGACTTGTGTAGTAATCTATTAAATATACTTTGCTAGTGCAACAGCGTATTAATGCCTATTTTGAGTAATGAAGTGCCCCTAGTGGCACAGCGGTACATCTGCGGACTCATACTGCTAAAAAACGGATTTCGATACCAGAGCAGAAATAGCTCTTTGTGTAGTTTTGTACGTAATTCCGAAAAAAAAAAACATAACGAAGTAGTTTATGAATTATGTTCTTGCCTAGCGTAATAGTCCGTTAACGATATTTGACAATAATTAATTAATGGTAACCTTCAGTAGTGAATTAGCTCGTTTATGATGTTTGTGGCCAATGAAGTACTCTGTTACTAACGATCTTGAACAGAATAATAGAGTGTTTATAACGTTTTTGACCCGTGTTATAGTATGTTTATAATTAGTTTCACTTATTCAGTAGTCTGATAATGTTGTTTGTCCTAGTGCCTTAGGCTGGTAACGATCATTTTGGGTGTTGGAGTAATCTCTGAATGAAGATTTTAAGTAATACAGTACTTTGTTAAAGTTGTTTTTCCCAAGCGCATTATTCTGTTCAGCATGATCTTGAGTATTGTGGTATTCACTACTGACATTTTTTATTAGTGTAGTATTCTGTCAATGATTTTTTTATTAGTGTATGGTTCGATTTGTTTTGAATTTCGCGCAAAGCTACACGAGGACTATTTGCGCTAGCCATCCCTAATTTAGCAGTGTAAAACTAGAGGGAAGAAAGCTAGTCGTCACCACCCATCGCAAACCTTTGGGCTACTCTTTTACCAACGAATAGTGGGATTGGCTGTCATATTATAACGCCCCCACGGCTGGAAGGGCGAAGATGTTTGGTGTGATGGGGATTCGAACCAACGATCTTATTAGTGTAATAGTCTGTTAATAATGAACTTGAGTATTGTAGTGGTGGCTAATAATATTTTGTCTGGTGTAGTGGTCCGATAATGATGTTTTTGATTAATGTGGTACTCTATTAATAACGTTTTTGTCTAGTGTAGTGGTCCGATAATGATGTTTTTGATTAATGTGGTACTCTATTAATAACGTTTTTGTCTAGTGTAGTGGTCCGATAATGATGTTTTTTATTATTGTGGTACTCTGTTAATAACGTTTTTGTCTGGTGTAGTGGTCTGATAATGATGTTTTTAACTAGTGTAGTGGTCTGATAATGATGTTTTTAACTAGTGTAGTGGTCTGATAATGATGTTAATTAGTGTAGTAATCTATTAACAATGACACTGAGCAGAATAGATTTTGTCTGTTTGATAAGTACACGATGGGCTATCCGTGCTCTGCTCACCACGGGTATCGAAACCCGGATTCTAGCGGTGTGAGTCCGCAGGTATATCGCTCTGCCACTGGGGAGCAGCAGTATAGTAGTCTGGTAATAATATTTTTGAATAGTATATATAGCGAATACGTTAGTTTTCGCACGTAAAATTTTTATTATTCTGTGAATCGATCTGTTCCGGTGCAAGAAGCGAACTAATTGCAGTTGACAGTAAATAGCACTATGGGTTTTGAGAATTTACTTTCGATAAATAATTTAAAACATTTTTGTATTATTCTAAACACGACACAAATTATATAATAAACACTAAAAACGTACGAGAAAAAGCATCCTTCACGTCTTTTGCGATTAAATTACAAAGTGTAATTTAAGAGTGGATAACACTGAATATCTGTATTATAATATTAAATAATGAAAAGTGTTAAAAGTGATTAAGATAGTTTATAATTAATGTTACAATTAACAAGACAATCAGTATTTTCTCTTTATACTAACCGATTGATAACACTTTAACATGCAATAAACTTGGCAATTATGTGTAACCAGGAAACAAAATCGAAGCGTGTTTCACATTAAAAAAAAAAACAAAGAGGCAAAATACATCACAAAGTTGTTTAGTAGAGCTTGTAATGTTGGCTGAATTTTTCTCGTAATTTTGTACATTGAAGAGGAAATGAGTTAATAAATTACAAAAGAGGGCGCAACTTGAAGAGTGGGTTTTACTAACTCTGTCTCAAATTGTTCTTCAAGTTGTTCTTTTAGTTTGTACCTTACAAGCACCGCAAATAAACCTTTCCTAGGCCTTACCAGCATCAGTCCACGCACATAAGTAAAAACAAATCTTTAAAAATACACGAGCAAAATAGTTCTCAACAAGTATTAGAAGAAAAACAAACACACAAACTCGCCACTAGCCTTATGGTTTCTCGCCTGTTTTCGCTCAAAACTGATTGATTGTCGATAGAAACTACGTATTTTCATTTTCTCTTTGGACAACTTGATTTCCGAAGTTTTCAGTTGTTAGATTTCGAAGCTTATATATGCCAGAGATCATAGGACATTGAAGTGAAATATTCGTAAATCAGAACTAATATTTACGTAAAAGAAAAAGACAAAAATATTAACTATAAGAAACTTGTAGTCCACATCACAACAAGTTTCTAGATTAAATTTTATTCACTTACTTCTGTTAACAATCGGAACTGTCTATATCATTATATACCATTGCTGTTTATGCCATGATATTTTATAGGCTTAATAACAAAAGAAAAGTTATTTGATCAGTAATTTTTAACTGCGTGCATTTTGTAAATTCGCATTATTTGTTTTATGTAGCTTTGTACTAAATAATCTACTCTGATTCCTGTTTCTGTTGTGGCTTTATAGTGAGAAACCTATTTTGGTCCCTGTGTCTGTTGCATCTTTCTACATAACTTTGTGTACAGGTTCCTGTGTCTGCCGTGTACTTGTTTGTATCCTAAAGCAAGGTTTAGAATTATGTCATTCAGCGCCAAATGAGGACTGATCTTTGAAAACCAAAAGCATAGTTCCAATAAGCACTAACATATAGTCTTGTCAAATAGGCTGGGTAATAGCCATTTAAGGTCCGAGTCCTGATTCAAGTAATAAATTCTTGACAGTCAAACTGACAACTGACCGCGAAAGAATAGTCCAAATAACTGATTCCATCAAGTTCTTTTAAAAAACAAAGTCGTAACCAAACATTTATTAAACCACAGTTGTTTTAAAAACTAAGTGCTTAATTCCAGTATTGCCTGTAAGTACTTTATCTTAAAACTGAGATTTGTGCGTGTGCGTTTTTGAATTTCACACAAAGCTACACGAGAGCTATCTGCGCTAGTCATCCCTAATTTAGCAGTGTAAGACTATAGGGAAGACAGCTAGTAATCACCACCAACCGCCAACTCTTAGGCTACTCTTTTAACAACGAATAGTGGGATTGGTCGTCACATTATAACGCCCCTACGAATGAAATGGCGAGCATGTTTGTTGTGACGGGGATTCGAACCTGCAAACCTCGGATTATGACTGAGATTTGTAAGTTACGGTATAGCTTTAATAAGAAGCTTAATATATGCAGTCTAATGCGTGATTAAAATTTCCTACATAACATTAAAAACGATGCAATACTGTTAGTTTTTGTTGTACATGCCGAATGAATTCCTGACTCTATTATATATTATATCTATTATGTCTTCAGTTTCATGCTCTGCTTTTCATATCGGCTCAATAAATTTTTTTTTTTCAGATTTATCAGTTCTATCATGGATAATGATTCTAAATTATGTCAAACGGTATGAAAACCCCAGTAACATAATTTGATGACCTCCCTGATGTGCTAAGTTTGAGGTTTTAAAAATGATGTAAAGTTATTCCTCAGTCATAAGACACTGAGGAATATAAAACTCAAAAAGTAGTTTTGATATTTTCCTGTTCAAGGGCTTTCAACACGAGCTTATAATAAAATTATGATATAGATTCTGCTTAACATGTTATTCGTGAGGTCCGTCCTAATTGTGTATTCTGAAAATCCGCAATTTGATAAAAAGGACCACATAAAATATTAATTGACAGAGCTGAATCAATAATAAACGTTCTGGAGTTTGAAACTAGTAAAGAATTTACCAATGTTATTACATTTCAGTCAGTGGATTTAAACATTCCACGTGTTGAATTTTATTATTTTTATTTGAAGTTACGGAAAATCCCCTAACATATTATAACGCAGTGAAGTTGAGTTACGGAAAACAATTAACTTATTACTGCACAGTTCCATTGTGGCGCGGTGGTGAACATTGAACTAATACCATTTGAGGTATTCAAATTCTTTTGAAATAGGATAAAAACGTGTGACTCTATCTTTGTGTATCTGAAGAAAATAATAGAAATAACGTCTTCAGTAGAATATTTTTATTGTTAGGTAATAATAATGTCATTTAAAAATAATATTACTCGTGGTTTCACAACACTAAATGTTAAAAATTAATGGAGTAATCTAAGGCTCAAATTAACTATTTAATTAAAACTCATAATCTATAAATTGAAAATGAGATAAAATTCATCTTAATAAACTTTAGATAACGAAAAAGGAAACCTCCTAAATAATCAACCAAACTGACCAGTAGCGTAAATAAATTATTGATTATTTGAGTTACTTTTAAAAATGTCCCAAATATTTTAAAACTCAACTACAAAGAAAATTGAATATTTTTTTTTTACATCAATCACTTTAGGTAAAGCATTTAATGAAGCATAGGGAGACACGTTTTTTAGACAGAATCGTTTGGTATAAGCTACTCGGAGGTTTGTTGCTATTGATTAACTAATTAAACAGTTATTTTTTACTTTGAAATCATAATAAAATGACGTCTTATTATTTGATTTTACGTACTTAATATTTATCTGTATTTCCCTACAAGGGCATGGGGAGTGCTTATTTCAATCTATTCGCAAAATTATTGCCACGCGTAAACTTTATTTTATGTTTCATATGAGAGGTGTAAAATCATACTAAGACGGTTTGATCAATATCAAATTATACACGTAAAGGTTAGTGGGTATATATATGCACACATATCTATATCATTGATATGCTTGATGGGATAACTGTGGAAATCTTTACCATTGTGCGTGACTGGATTGTAAAGAAAACAAGCACGAGCTTTCTCACCTTGTTTATGAAAAAATAAAAGGTGAAATGATATCCCACAAAACGAAATGTTACATGAAAGTATTAAAATAATCCTAAAAGGTAACTTGAACAAAGAAAACTATGAATAATTCACGGTTTTTTGTAATGTTAAAGCAAAGAGGAATGTGGAATAAACCATAATGTGACTGATTCGCGATTGGTAAAAGTCATTGAATAACGGCTTTTAGTTTTGTATATCTCATGAATTCTGGCCTCACAGATGGAATTTTCTTTATAACAAAAAATGGAAAATACTCTAGGAACTTGTGAGTATATGTGGTCGTATTTCGTTTTGATCGTAGCATTTGCTTTTTGTTGCTTACATTAATGCGCTTTAGATTATTTCTAAATATTGTTTGTTTGTTTGTTTTTTGAATTTCGCACAAAGCTGCTCGAAGATTATCTGTGCAAGCCGTCCCTAATTTAGCAGTGTAAGACTAGAGGGAAGGCAGCTAGTTATCACCACCCACCGCCAACTCTTGGGCTACTCTTTTACCAAGGAATAGTGGGATTAACCGCACATTATAACGCCCCACGGCTGAAAGGGCGAGCATGTTTGGCGCGACAGAGATGCGAACCCGCGACCCTCAGATTACGAGTCGAACGCCTTAACACACTTGGCCATGCCGAGCCATATTTCTAAATAGGTTGCACGTTCGTTCTTTCTATCTTTTCTCCTCTCGTGGGCCCGGCATGGCCAGGTGGGTTAAGGCGTGCGACTCGTGATCTGAGGGTCGCGGGTTCGCATCCCCATCGCACCCAACATGCTCTCCCTTTTAGCCGCGGGGGCGTTATAAAGTGACGGTCAAACCCACTATTTGTTGATATGAGAGTAGCCCAACAGTTGGCGGTGGGTGGTGATGACTAGCTCCCTTTCCTCTAGTCTTACACTGCTAAATTAAGAACGGCTAGCGCAGATAGCCCTCGAATAGCTTTGCGCGAAATTCATAAACAATCTCCTCTGGTGAGTGGAGCTTCCAGCGGACAGAAAGGGCGTGACCCACAAAACTGTGTATCGCACCTCTAAGTATGAAACTTCACTGTTTGAATAAACTTGTTTTGATCGTGATAAGACAACCAACTCATGTCATGTCACACTTTAGTACTTTATTTGCCTTTAAAATTTATTTGCACACGGAACCTCCGCCAGGTTTGTTAAAAGAAATAGATGCACAACAATATGAAAAAAAAATCTTGATCAGCAATACATTTCACAATAAAATTTACATCTAAGTATTTAGAATGGAAGATAAGTAAATTTAGAACATTCATCACTGTCCAGCATGGAAAGGATTACACATACCTATTTTTCGCATCATTCCTTTGGAAAAATCCAATAATTCAGTTGAAAACCTGACGTCCAGAGACAGAAAACATAAATTACTAGACGTGTGAAAATGCTGTTTTATTTCTTTTCTTGTGAGTCCTGGCATGGCCTAGCGCGTTAAGAAGTGCGCTTCGTAATCTGAGAGTCGCGGGTTCACGCCCGAGTCTCGCCCTCCCAACCGTGGTGGCGTTATAATGGTACGGTCAATCCCACTATTCGTTGGTAAAAGAGTAGCCCAAGTGTTGGCGGTGGGTGGTGATGACTAGCTGCCTTCCCTCTAGTCTTACACTGCTAAATTAGGGACGGCTAGCACAGATAGCCCTCGAGTAGCTTTGTGCGAAATTCCAAAACAAACAAACAATTCTTTTCTTGTTTTTAAGCGACATTTGTTATCTTTGTCTGTTGTTGTTCTTGTTTCAAAACTCATCTGAAACACGCACTCATCCTGCGAGAATAGAAGTAGTCGACTTTTGATGCCCCGAAAGGATTGAATAATATACGTTTCTCAATAATTTGTAATAATGTTTTTGTTATTATTGATTTCACCATTTCAAGTAGCGTAACGAGCATGCTCCATGCACACGGAGGAGCTCACCCATTGCATTAACAGCATGACAATCGTGCACATTAAAGAAATTGTAACACATCTCGTTGGTTCTCTTAAAATATAACTCATCAGTTAAACAAAGACCTTAGATGAAGGATGATGGGTGTCTGAACAGCTAGCTGGTTGTCGAAACAAAACAAATCTGACTGACTATTCTGAGAAAGATAGTTGATTATTCTTTTACACTTATTGGTTATTTTAACAAACTTAGTTTTTCTTTTTTATTCTTATAGTAATTAGTAGTTATTTATTCTAATAGTACTTACTGTTTATCCTATCTACGTTAGCTATTTATTCTAATAGTACTTACTGGTTATCCTATCTACGTTAGCTATTTATTCTAATAGTATTTACTGGTTATTCTATCTAAGCTAGTTATTTATTCTAATAGTACTTACTGGTTATCCTATCTAAGCTAGCTATTTATTCTAATAGTATTTATTGGTTATTCTATCTAAGCTAGCTATTTATTCTAATAGTACTTACTGGTTATCCTATCTACGTTAGCTATTTATTCTAATAGTACTTACTGGTTATCCTATCTACGTTAGCTATTTATTCTAATAGTACTTACTGGTTATCCTATCTAAGCTAATTATTTATTCTTTTAGTATTTACTGGTTATTCTATCTAAGCTAGCTATTTATTCTAATAGTACTTACTGGTTATCCTATCTAAGCTAGTTTTTATTCTAATAGTACTTACTGGTTATCCTATCTAAGCTAATTATTTATTCTTTTAGTATTTGCTGGTTATTCTATCTAAGCTAGCTATTTATTCTAATAGCACTTACTGGTTATCCTATCTAAGCTAATTATTTATGCTTTTAGTATTTACTGGTTATTCTATCTAAGCTAGCTATTTATTCTAATAGTACTTACTGGTTATCCTATCTAAGCTCGTTATTTATTCTAACAGTACTTACTGGTTATCCTATCTACGTTAGATATTTATTCTAATAGTACTTACTGGTTATCCTATCTAAGCTAATTATTTATTTTTTTAGTATTTACTGGTTATTCTATCTAAGCTAGCTATTTATTCTAATAGTACTTACTGGTTATCCTATCTAAGCTAGTTATTTATTCTAATAGTACTTACTGGTTATTCTATCTAAGCTAGTTATTTATTCTTTTAGTATTTACTGGTTATCCTATCTAAGCTAATTATTTATTCTTTTAGTATTTACTGGTTATTCTATCTAAGCTAGCTATTTATTCTAATAGTACTTACTGGTTATCCTATCTAAGCTAATTATTTATTCTAATAGTACTTACTGGTTATCCTATCTAAGCTAATTATTTATTCTTTTAGTATTTACTGGTTATTCTATCTAAGCTAGCTATTTATTCTAATAGTACTTACTGGTTATCCTATCTAAGCTAGCTATTTATTCTAATAGTACTTACTGGTTATCCTATCTACGTTAGCTATTTATTCTAATAGTACTTACTGGTTATCCTATCTAAGCTTATTATTTATTCTTTTAGTATTTACTGGTTATTGTATCTAAGCTAGCTATTTATTCTAATAGTACTTACTGGTTATCCTATCTAAGCTAGTTATTTATTCTAATAGTACTTACTGGTTATCCTATCTAAGCTCGTTATTTATTCTAACAGTACTTACTGGTTATCCTATCTACGTTAGCTATTTATTCTAATAGTACTTACTGGTTATCCTATCTAAGCTAATTATTTATTCTTTTAGTATTTACTGGTTATTCTATCTAAGCTAGCTATTTATTCTAATAGTACTTACTGGTTATTCTATCTAATCTAGCTATTTATTATAACAGTACTTACTGGTTATCCTATCTACGTTAGCTATTTATTCTAATAGTACTTACTGGTTATTCTATCGAAGCTAGTTATTTATTCTTTTAATATTTACTGGTTATTCTATCTAAGCTAGTTATTTATTCTTTTAATATTTACTGGTTATTCTATCTAAGCTAGTTATTTATTCTTTTAATATTTACTGGTTATTCTATCTAAGCTAGCTATTTATTCTAACAGTACTTACTGGTTATTTTATCTAGGCTAGCTATTTATTCTAATAGTACTTCCTGGATATCCTATCTAAGCTAGTTATTTATTCTAATGGTACTTACTGGTTATCCTATCTAAACTAGTTATTTATTCTTTCAGTATTTACTGGTTATTTTATCTAAACTAGCTACTTATTCTAACAGTACTTACTGGTTATCCTATCTAAACTAGCTATTTATTCTAATAATACTTACTGGTTATCCTATCTAAACTAGTTATTTATTCTTTTAGTATTTACTGGTTATTCTATCTAAACTAGCTACTTATTCTAACAGTACTTACTGGTTATCCTATCTACGTTAGCTATTTATTCTAATAGTACTTACTGGTTATCCTATCTAAGCTAGTTATTTATTCTTTTAGTACTTACTGGTTATCCTATCTAAGCTAGTTATTTATTCTTTTAGTATTTACTGGTTATTCTATCTAAACTAGCTACTTATTCTAACAGTACTTACTGGTTATCCTATCTAAACTATTTATTTATTCTAATAGTACTTACTGGTTATCCTATCTAAGCTAATTATTTATTCTTCTAGTATTTACTGGTTATTCTATCTAAGCTAGCTATTTATTCTAATAGTACTTACTGGTTATCCTATCTAAGCTCGTTATTTATTCTAACAGTACTTACTGGTTATCCTATCTACGTTAGCTATTTATTTTAATAGTACTTACTGGTTATCCTATCTAAGCTAATTATTTATTCTTTTAGTATTTACTGGTTATTCTATCTAAGCTAGCTATTTATTCTAATAGTACTTACTGGTTATTCTATCTAAGCTAGTTATTTATTCTAATAGTACTTACTGGTTATCCTATCTACGTTAGCTATTTATTCTAATAGTACTTACTGGTTATCCTATCTAAGCTAATTATTTATTCTTTTAGTATTTACTGGTTATTCTATCTAAGCTAATTATTTATTCTAATAGTACTTACTGGTTATCCTATCTACGTTAGCTATTTATTCTAATAGTACTTACTGGTTATCCTATCTAAGCTAATTATTTATTCTTTTAGTATTTACTGGTTATTCTATCTAAGCTAGCTATTTATTCTAATAGTACTTACTGGTTATCCTATCTAAGCTAGCTATTTATTCTAATAGTACTTACTGGTTATCCTATCTACGTCAGCTATTTATTCTAATAGTACTTACTGGTTATCCTATCTAAACTAGTTATTTATTCTTTCAGTATTTACTGGTTATTTTATCTAAACTAGCTACTTATTCTAACAGTACTTACTGGTTATCCTATCTAAACTAGCTATTTATTCTAATAATACTTACTGGTTATCCTATCTAAACTAGTTATTTATTCTTTTAGTATTTACTGGTTATTCTATCTAAACTAGCTACTTATTCTAACAGTACTTACTGGTTATCCTATCTACGTTAGCTATTTATTCTAATAGTACTTACTGGTTATCCTATCTAAGCTAGTTATTTATTCTTTTAGTACTTACTGGTTATCCTATCTAAGCTAGTTATTTATTCTTTTAGTATTTACTGGTTATTCTATCTAAACTAGCTACTTATTCTAACAGTACTTACTGGTTATCCTATCTAAACTATTTATTTATTCTAATAGTACTTACTGGTTATCCTATCTAAGCTAATTATTTATTCTTCTAGTATTTACTGGTTATTCTATCTAAGCTAGCTATTTATTCTAATAGTACTTACTGGTTATCCTATCTAAGCTCGTTATTTATTCTAACAGTACTTACTGGTTATCCTATCTACGTTAGCTATTTATTTTAATAGTACTTACTGGTTATCCTATCTAAGCTAATTATTTATTCTTTTAGTATTTACTGGTTATTCTATCTAAGCTAGCTATTTATTCTAATAGTACTTACTGGTTATTCTATCTAAGCTAGTTATTTATTCTAATAGTACTTACTGGTTATCCTATCTACGTTAGCTATTTATTCTAATAGTACTTACTGGTTATCCTATCTAAGCTAATTATTTATTCTTTTAGTATTTACTGGTTATTCTATCTAAGCTAATTATTTATTCTAATAGTACTTACTGGTTATCCTATCTACGTTAGCTATTTATTCTAATAGTACTTACTGGTTATCCTATCTAAGCTAATTATTTATTCTTTTAGTATTTACTGGTTATTCTATCTAAGCTAGCTATTTATTCTAATAGTACTTACCGGTTATCCTATCTAAGCTAGCTATTTATTCTAATAGTACTTACTGGTTATTTTATCTACGTTAGCTATTTATTCTAATAGTACTTACTGGTTATCCTATCTAAGCTTATTATTTATTCTTTTAGTATTTACTGGTTATTGTATCTAAGCTAGCTATTTATTCTAATAGTACTTACTGGTTATCCTATCTAAGCTAGTTATTTATTCTAATAGTACTTACTGGTTATCCTATCTAAGCTCGTTATTTATTCTAACAGTACTTACTGGTTATCCTATCTACGTTAGCTATTTATTCTAATAGTACTTACTGGTTATCCTATCTAAGCTAATTATTTATTCTTTTAGTATTTACTGGTTATTCTATCTAAGCTAGCTATTTATTCTAATAGTACTTACTGGTTATTCTATCTAATCTAGCTATTTATTCTAATAGTACTTACTGGTTATGCTATCTAATCTAGCTATTTATTATAACAGTACTTACTGGTTATCCTATCTACGTTAGCTATTTATTCTAATAGTACTTACTGGTTATTCTATCTAAGCTAGTTATTTATTCTTTTAATATTTACTGGTTATTCTATCTAAGCTAGTTATTTATTCTTTTAATATTTACTGGTTATTCTATCTAAGCTAGTTATTTATTCTTTTAATATTTACTGGTTATTCTATCTAAGCTAGCTATTTATTCTAACAATACTTACTGGTTATTTTATCTAGGCTAGCTATTTATTCTAATAGTACTTCCTGGATATCCTATCTAAGCTAGTTATTTATTCTAATGGTACTTACTGGTTATCCTATCTAAACTAGTTATTTATTCTTTCAGTATTTACTGGTTATTTTATCTAAACTAGCTACTTATTCTAACAGTACTTACTGGTTATCCTATCTAAACTAGCTATTTATTCTAATAATACTTACTGGTTATCCTATCTAAACTAGTTATTTATTCTTTTAGTATTTACTGGTTATTCTATCTAAACTAGCTACTTATTCTAACAGTACTTACTGGTTATCCTATCTACGTTAGCTATTTATTCTAATAGTACTTACTGGTTATCCTATCTAAGCTAGTTATTTATTCTTTTAGTACTTACTGGTTATCCTATCTAAGCTAGTTATTTATTCTTTTAGTATTTACTGGTTATTCTATCTAAACTAGCTATTTATTCTAATAGTACTTACTGGTTATCCTATCTAAACTATTTATTTATTCTAATAGTACTTACTGGTTATCCTATCTAAGCTAATTATTTATTCTTCTAGTATTTACTGGTTATTCTATCTAAGCTAGCTATTTATTCTAATAGTACTTACTGGTTATCCTATCTAAGCTCGTTATTTATTCTAATAGTACTTACTGGTTATCCTATCTACGTTAGCTATTTATTTTAATAGTACTTACTGGTTATCCTATCTAAGCTAATTATTTATTCTTTTAGTATTTACTGGTTATTCTATCTAAGCTAGCTATTTATTTTAATAGTACTTACTGGTTATTCTATCTAAGCTAGTTATTTATTCTAATAGTACTTACTGGTTATCCTATCTACGTTAGCTATTTATTCTAATAGTACTTACTGGTTATCCTATCTAAGCTAATTATTTATTCTTTTAGTATTTACTGGTTATTCTATCTAAGCTAATTATTTATTCTAATAGTACTTACTGGTTATCCTATCTACGTTAGCTATTTATTCTAATAGTACTTACTGGTTATCCTATCTAAGCTAATTATTTATTCTTTTAGTATTTACTGGTTATTCTATCTAAGCTAGCTATTTATTCTAATAGTACTTACTGGTTATCCTATCTAAGCTAGCTATTTATTCTAATAGTACTTACTGGTTATCCTATCTACGTTAGCTATTTATTCTAATAGTACTTACTGGTTATCCTATCTAAGCTAATTATTTATTCTTTTAGTATTTACTGGTTATTGTATCTAAGCTAGCTATTTATTCTAATAGTACTTACTGGTTATCCTATCTAAGCTAGTTATTTATTCTAATAGTACTTACTGGTTATCCTATCTAAGCTCGTTATTTATTCTAATAGTACTTACTGGTTATCCTATCTACGTTAGCTATTTATTCTAATAGTACTTACTGGTTATCCTATCTAAGCTAATTATTTATTCTTTTAGTATTTACTGGTTATTCTATCTAAGCTAGCTATTTATTCTAATAGTACTTACTGGTTATTCTATCTAGTCTAGCTATTTATTCTAATAGTACTTACTGATTATGCTATCTAATCTAGCTATTTATTCTAACAGTACTTACTGGTTATCCTATCTACGTTAGCTATTTATTCTAATAGTACTTACTGGTTATTCTATCTAAGCTAGTTATTTATTCTTTTAATATTTACTGGTTATTCTATCTAAGCTAGTTATTTATTCTTTTAATATTTACTGGTTATTCTATCTAAGCTAGCTATTTATTCTAACAGTACTTACTGGTTATTTTATCTAAGCTAGCTATTTATTCTAATAGTACTTCCTGGTTATCCTATCTAAGCTAGTTATTTATTCTAATAGTACTTACTGGTTATCCTATCTAAACTAGTTATTTATTCTTTCAGTATTTACTGGTTATTTTATCTAAACTAGCTACTTATTCTAACAGTACTTACTGGTTATCCTATCTACGTTAGCTATTTATTCTAATAGTACTTACTGGTTATCCTATCTAAGCTAGTTATTTATTCTTTTAGTACTTACTGGTTATCCTATCTAAGCTAGTTATTTATTCTTTTAGTATTTACTGGTTATTCTATCTAAACTAGCTACTTATTCTAACAGTACTTACTGGTTATCCTATCTAAACTATTTATTTATTCTAATAGTACTTACTGGTTATCCTATCTAAGCTAGTTATTTATTCTTTTAGTATTTACTGGTTATTCTATCTAAACTAGCTACTTATTCTAACAGTACTTACTGGTTACTCTATCTAAACTAGCTATTTATTCTAATAATACTTACTGGTTATCCTATCTAAACTAGTTATTTATTCTTTTAGTATTTACTGGTTATTCTATCTAAACTAGCTACTTATTCTAACAGTACTTACTGGTTATCCTATCTAAACTAGCTATTTATTCTTTTAGTATTTACTGGTTATTCTATCTAAACTAGCTACTTATTCTAACAGTACTTACTGGTTATCCTATCTACGTTAGCTATTTATTCTAATAGTACTTACTGGTTATCCTATCTAAACTGGTTATTTATTCTTTTAATATTTACTGATTATCCTATCTAAGCTAGTTATTTATTCTAATAGTACTTACTGGTTATCCTATCTACGTTAGCTATTTATTCTAATAGTACTTACTGGTTATCCTATCTAAGCTAATTATTTATTCTTTTAGTATTTACTGGTTATTCTATCTAAGCTAGCTATTTATTCTAATAGTACTTACTGGTTATTCTATCTAAGCTAGTTATTTATTCTAATAGTACTTACTGGTTATCCTATCTACGTTAGCTATTTATTCTAATAGTATTTACTGGTTATCCTATCTAAGCTAATTATTTATTCTTTTAGTATTTACTGGTTATTCTATCTAAGCTAGCTATTTATTCTAATAGTACTTACTGGTTATCCTATCTAAGCTAGTTATTTATTCTAATAGTACTTACTGGTTATTCTATCTACGTTAGCTATTTATTCTAATAGTACTTACTGGTTATCCTATCTAAGCTAATTATTTATTCTTTTAGTATTTACTGGTTATTCTATCTAAGCTAGCTATTTATTCTAATAGTACTTACTGGTTATCCTATCTAAGCTAGCTATTTATTCTAATAGTACTTTCTGGTTATCCTATCTAAGCTCGTTATTTATTCTAATAGTACTTACTGGTTATCCTATCTAAGCTAATTATTTATTCTTTTAGTATTTACTGGTTATTCTATCTAAGCTAGCTATTTATTCTAATAGTACTTACTGGTTATCCTATCTACGTTAGCTATTTATTCTAATAGTACTTACTGGTTATCCTATCTAAGCTCGTTATTTATTCTAATAGTATTTACTGGTTATCCTATCTAAGCTCGTTATTTATTCTAATAGTACTTACTGGTTATCCTATCTAAGCTCGTTATTTATTCTAATAGTACTTACTGGTTATCCTATCTAAGCTAATTATTTATTCTTTTAGTATTTACTGGTTATTCTATCTAAGCTAGCTATTTATTCTAATAGTATTTACTGGTTATCCTATCTACGTTAGCTATTTATTCTAATAGTACTTACTGGTTATCCTATCTAAGCTCGTTATTTATTCTAATAGTACTTACTGGTTATCCTATCTAAGCTCGTTATTTATTCTAATAGTATTTACTGGTTATCCTATCTAAGCTCGTTATTTATTCTAATAGTACTTACTGGTTATCCTATCTAAGCTAGTTATTTATTCTAATAGTACTTACTGGTTATCCTATCTAAGCTCGTTATTTATTCTAATAGTACTTACTGGTTTCCTATCTAAGCTCGTTATTTATTCTTTTAGTATTTACTGGTTATCCTATCAAAGCTAATTATTTATTCTTTTAGTATTTACTGGTTATTCTATCTAAGCTAGCTATTTCTTCTAATAGTACTTACTGGTTATCTTATCTACGTTAGCTATTTATTCTAATAGTACTTACTGGTTATCCTATCTAAGCTAATTATTTATTCTTTTAGTATTTACTGGTTATTCTATCTAAGCTAGCTATTTATTCTAATAGTACTTACTGGTTATCCTATCTAAGCTAGCTATTTATTCTAATAGTACTTACTGGTTATCCTATCTACGTTAGCTATTTATTCTAATAGTATTTACTGGTTATTCTATCTAAGCTAGTTATTTATTCTAATAGTACTTACTGGTTATCCTATCTAAGCTAGCTATTTATTCTAATAGTATTTATTGGTTATTCTATCTAAGCTAGCTATTTATTCTAATAGTACTTACTGGTTATCCTATCTACGTTAGCTATTTATTCTAATAGTACTTACTGGTTATCCTATCTACGTTAGCTATTTATTCTAATAGTACTTACTGGTTATCCTATCTAAGCTAATTATTTATTCTTTTAGTATTTACTGGTTATTCTATCTAAGCTAGCTATTTATTCTAATAGTACTTACTGGTTATCCTATCTAAGCTAGTTATTTATTCTAATAGTACTTACTGGTTATCCTATCTAAGCTAATTATTTATTCTTTTAGTATTTACTGGTTATTCTATCTAAGCTAGCTATTTATTCTAATAGTACTTACTGGTTATCCTATCTAAGCTAATTATTTATTCTTTTAGTATTTACTGGTTATTCTATCTAAGCTAGCTATTTATTCTAATAGTACTTACTGGTTATCCTATCTAAGCTCGTTATTTATTCTAATAGTACTTACTGGTTATCCTATCTACGTTAGCTATTTATTCTAATAGTACTTACTGGTTATCCTATCTAAGCTAATTATTTATTTTTTTAGTATTTACTGGTTATTCTATCTAAGCTAGCTATTTATTCTAATAGTACTTACTGGTTATCCTATCTAAGCTAGTTATTTATTCTAATAGTACTTACTGGTTATTCTATCTAAGCTAGTTATTTATTCTTTTAGTATTTACTGGTTATCCTATCTAAGCTAATTATTTATTCTTTTAGTATTTACTGGTTATTCTATCTAAGCTAGCTATTTATTCTAATAGTACTTACTGGTTATCCTATCTAAGCTAGTTATTTATTCTAATAGTACTTACTGGTTATCCTATCTAAGCTCGTTATTTATTCTAATAGTACTTACTGGTTATCCTATCTACGTTAGCTATTTATTCTAATAGTACTTACTGGTTATCTTATCTAAGCTAATTATTTATTCTTTTAGTATTTACTGGTTATTCTATCTAAGCTAGCTATTTATTCTAATAGTACTTACTGGTTATGCTATCTAATCTAGCTATTTATTCTAATAGTACTTACTGGTTATGCTATTTAATCTAGCTATTTATTCTAACAGTACTTACTGGTTATCCTATCTAAGCTAGTTATTTATTCTTTTAATATTTACTGGTTATTCTATCTAAGCTAGTTATTTATTCTTTTAATATTTACTGGTTATTCTATCTAAACTAGCTATTTATTCTAACAGTACTTACTGGTTATTCCATCTAAGCTAGCTATTTATTCTAATAGTACTTCCTGGTTATCCTATCTAAGCTAGTTATTTATTCTAATAGTACTTACTGGTTATCCTATCTAAACTAGTTATTTATTCTTTTAGTATTTACTGGTTATTCTATCTAAACTAGCTACTTATTTTAACAGTACTTACTGGTTATCCTATCTAAACTAGCTATTTATTCTAATAATACTTACAGGTTATCCTATCTAAACTAGTTATTTATTCTTTTAGTATTTACTGGTTATTCTATCTAAACTAGCTACTTATTCTAACAGTACTTACTGGTTATCTTATCTACGTTAGCTATTTATTCTAATAGTACTTACTGGTTATCCTATCTAAGCTAATTATTTATTCTTTTAGTATTTACTGGTTATTCTATCTAAACTAGCTACTTATTCTAACAGTACTTACTGGTTATCCTATCTAAACTAGCTATTTATTGTAATAATACTTACTGGTTATCCTATCTAAACTAGTTATTTATTCTTTTAGTATTTACTGGTTATTCTATCTAAACTAGCTACTTATTCTAACAGTACTTACTGGTTATCCTATCTAAACTAGCTATTTATTCTAATAATACTTACTGGTTATCCTATCTAAACTAGTTATTTATTCTTTTAGTATTTACTGGTTATTTAATCTAAGCTAGCTACTTATTCTAACAGTACTTACTGGTTATCCTATCTAAACTAGCTATTTATTCTAATAATACTTACTGGTTATCCTATCTAAACTGGTTATTTATTCTTTTAATATTTACTGATTATCCTATCTAAGCTAGTTATTTATTCTAATAGTACTTACTCATTATCCCTATCTACGTTAGCTATTTATTCTAATAGTACTTACTGGTTATCCTATCTAAGCTAGTTATTTATTCTAATAGTACTTACTGGTTATCCTATCTAAGCAAGTTATTTATTCTTATAGTACTTACTGGTTATCCTATCTAAACTAGCTATTTATTCTAATAATACTTATTGGTTATCTTATCGAAACTGGTTATTTATTCTTTTAATATTTACTGATTATCCTATCTAAGCTATCTATTTATTCTAATAGTACTTACTGGTTATCCTATCTAAGCTCGTTATTTATTCTAATAGTATTTACTGGTTATCCTATCTACGTTAGCTATTTATTCTAATAGTACTTACTGGTTATCCTATCTAAGCTAATTATTTATTCTTTTAGTATTTACTGGTTATTCTATCTAAGCTAGCTATTTATTCTAATAGTACTTACTGGTTATCCTATCTACGTTAGCTATTTATTCTAATAGTACTTACTGGTTATCCTATCTAAGCTAGTTATTTATTCTAATAGTACTTACTGGTTATCCTATCTAAGCTAGTTATTTATTCTTATAGTACTTACTGGTTATCCTATCTAAACTAGCTATTTATTCTAATAATACTTACTGGTTATCCTATCTAAACTGGTTATTTATTCTTTTAATATTTACTGATTATCCTATCTAAGCTAGCTATTTATTCTAATAGTACTTACTGGTTATCCTATCTAAGCTCGTTATTTATTCTAATAGTATTTACTGGTTATCCTATCTACGTTAGCTATTTATTCTAATAGTACTTACTGGTTATCCTATCTATGCTAATTATTTATTCTTTTAGTATTTACTGGTTATTCTATCTGAGCTAGCTATTTATTCTAATAGTACTTACTGGTTATTCTATCTAATCTAGCTATTTATTCTAATAGTACTTACTGGTTATGCTATCTAATCTCGCTATTTATTCTAACAGTACTTACTGGTTATCCTATCTACGTTAGCTATTTATTCTAATAGTACTTACTGGTTATTTTATCTAAGCTAGTTATTTATTCTTTTGATATTTACTGGTTATTCTATCTAAGCTAGTTATTTATTCTTTCAGTATTTACTGGTTATTTTATCTAAACTAGCTACTTATTCTAACAGTACTTACTGGTTATCCTATCTAAACTAGCTATTTATTCTAATAATACTTACTGGTTATCCTATCTAAACTAGTTATTTATTCTTTTAGTATTTACTGGTTATTCTATCTAAACTAGCTACTTATTCTAACAGTACTTCCTGGTTATCCTATCTACGTTAGCTATTTATTCTAATAGTACTTACTGGTTATCCTATCTAAGCTAGTTATTTATTCTTTTAGTACTTACTGGTTATCCTATCTAAGCTAGTTATTTATTCTTTTAGTATTTACTGGTTATTCTATCTAAACTAGCTACTTATTCTAACAGTACTTACTGGTTATCCTATCTAAACTATTTATTTATTCTAATAGTACTTACTGGTTATCCTATCTAAGCTAGTTATTTATTCTTTTAGTATTTACTGGTTATTCTATCTAAACTAGCTACTTATTCTAACAGTACTTACTGGTTATCCTATCTAAACTAGCTATTTATTCTAATAGTACTTACTGGTTATCCTATCTAAACTAGTTATTTATTCTTTTAGTATTTACTGGTTATTCTATCTAAACTAGCTACTTATTCTATCAGTACTTACTGGTTATCCTATCTAAACTAGCTATTTATTCTTTTAGTATTTACTGGTTATTCTATCTAAACTAGCTACTTATTCTAACAGTACTTACTGGTTATCCTATCTACGTTAGCTATTTATTCTAATAGTACTTACTGGTTATCCTATCTAAGCTAATTATTTATTCTTTTAGTATTTACTGGTTATTCTATCTAAGCTAGCTATTTATTCTAATAGTACTTACTGGTTATCCTATCTAAGCTAGTTATTTATTCTAATAGTACTTACTGGTTATCCTATCTAAGCTAATTATTTATTCTTTTAGTATTTACTGGTTATTCTATCTAAGCTAGCTATTTATTCTAATAGTACTTACTGGTTATCCTATCTACGTTAGCTATTTATTCTAATAGTACTTACTGGTTATCCTATCTAAGCTAATTATTTATTCTTTTAGTATTTACTGGTTATTCTATCTAAGCTAGCTATTTATTCTAATAGTACTTACTGGTTATCCTATCTAAGCTCGTTATTTATTCTAACAGTACTTACTGGTTATCCCATCTACGTTAGATATTTATTCTAATAGTACTTACTGGTTATCCTATCTAAGCTAATTATTTATTTTTTTAGTATTTACTGGTTATTCTATCTAAGCTAGCTATTTATTCTAATAGTACTTACTGGTTATCCTATCTAAGCTAGTTATTTATTCTAATAGTACTTACTGGTTATTCTATCTAAGCTAGTTATTTATTCTTTTAGTATTTACTGGTTATCCTATCTAAGCTAATTATTTATTCTTTTAGTATTTACTGGTTATTCTATCTAAGCTAGCTATTTATTCTAATAGTACTTACTGGTTATCCTATCTAAGCTAATCATTTATTCTAATAGTACTTACTGGTTATCCTATCTAAGCTAATTATTTATTCTTTTAGTATTTACTGGTTATTCTATCTAAGCTAGCTATTTATTCTAATGGTACTTACTGGTTATCCTATCTAAGCTAGCTATTTATTCTAATAGTACTTACTCGTTATCCTATCTACGTTAGCTATTTATTCTAATAGTAATTACTGGTTATCCTATCTAAGCTAATTATTTATTCTTTTAGTATTTACTGGTTATTCTATCTAAGCTAGCTATTTATTCTAATAGTACTTACTGGTTATCCTATCTAAGCTAGTTATTTATTCTAATAGTACTTACTGGTTATCCTATTTAAGCTCGTTATTTATTCTAATAGTACTTACTGGTTATCCTATCTACGTTAGCTATTTATTCTAATAGTACTTACTGGTTATCCTATCTAAGCTAATTATTTATTCTTTTAGTATTTACTGGTTATTCTATCTAAGCTAGCTATTTATTCTAATAGTACTTACTGATTATCCTATCTAAGCTAGTTATTTATTCTAATAGTACTTACTGGTTATCCTATCTAAGCTCGTTATTTATTCTAACAGTACTTACTGGTTATGCTATCTAATCTAGCTATTTATTCTAATAGTACTTACTGGTTATGCTATTTAATCTAGCTATTTATTCTAACAGTACTTACTGGTTATCCTATCTACGTTAGCTATTTATTCTAATAGTACTTACTGGTTATTCTATCTAAGCTAGTTATTTATTCTTTTAATATTTACTGGTTATTCTATCTAAGCTAGTTATTTATTCTTTAATATTTACTGGTTATTCTATCTAAGCTAGCTATTTATTCTAATAGTACTTACTGGTTATTCCATCTAAGCTAGCTATTTATTCTAATAGTACTTACTGGTTATCCTATCTAAGCTAGTTATTTATTCTAATAGTACTTACTGGTTATCCTATCTAAACTAGTTATTTATTCTTTTAGTATTTACTGGTTATTCTATCTAAACTAGCTACTTATTCTAACAGTACTTACTGGTTATCTTATCTACGTTAGCTATTTATTCTAATAGTACTTACTGGTTATCCTATCTAAGCTAATTATTTATTCTTTTAGTATTTACTGGTTATTCTATCTAAACTAGCTACTTATTCTAACAGTACTTACTGGTTATCCTATCTAAACTAGCTATTTATTGTAATAATACTTACTGGTTATCCTATCTAAACTAGTTATTTATTCTTTTAGTATTTACTGGTTATTCTATCTAAACTAGCTACTTATTCTAACAGTACTTACTGGTTATCCTATCTAAACTAGCTATTTATTCTAATAATACTTACTGGTTATCCTATCTAAACTAGTTATTTATTCTTTTAGTATTTACTGGTTATTTAATCTAAGCTAGCTACTTATTCTAACAGTACTTACTGGTTATCCTATCTAAACTAGCTATTTATTCTAATAATACTTACTGGTTATCCTATCTAAACTGGTTATTTATTCTTTTAATATTTACTGATTATCCTATCTAAGCTAGTTATTTATTCTAATAGTACTTACTCATTATCCTATCTACGTTAGCTATTTATTCTAATAGTACTTACTGGTTATCCTATCTAAGCTAGTTATTTATTCTAATAGTACTTACTGGTTATCCTATCTAAGCAAGTTATTTATTCTTATAGTACTTACTGGTTATCCTATCTAAACTAGCTATTTATTCTAATAATACTTACTGGTTATCCTATCTAAACTGGTTATTTATTCTTTTAATATTTACTGATTATCCTATCTAAGCTAGCTATTTATTCTAATAGTACTTACTGGTTATCCTATCTAAGCTCGTTATTTATTCTAATAGTATTTACTGGTTATCCTATCTACGTTAGCTATTTATTCTAATAGTACTTACTGGTTATCCTATCTAAGCTAATTATTTATTCTTTTAGTATTTACTGGTTATTCTATCTAAGCTAGCTATTTATTCTAATAGTACTTACTGGTTATTCTATCTAATCTAGCTATTTATTCTAATAGTACTTACTGGTTATTCTATCTAAGCTAGTTATTTATTCTAATAGTACTTACTGGTTATCCTATCTAAGCTAGTTATTTATTCTAATAGTACTTACTGGTTATCCTATCTAAGTAAGTTATTTATTCTTATAGTACTTACTGGTTATCCTATCTAAACTAGCTATTTATTCTAATAATACTTACTGGTTATCCTATCTAAACTGGTTATTTATTCTTTTAATATTTACTGATTATCCTATCTAAGCTAGCTATTTATTCTAATAGTACTTACTGGTTATCCTATCTAAGCTCGTTATTTATTCTAATAGTATTTACTGGTTATCCTATCTACTTTAGCTATTTATTCTAATAGTACTTACTGGTTATCCTATCTATGCTAATTATTTATTCTTTTAGTATTTACTGGTTATTCTATCTGAGCTAGCTATTTATTCTAATAGTACTTACTGGTTATTCTATCTAATCTAGCTATTTATTCTAATAGTACTTACTGGTTATGCTATCTAATCTCGCTATTTATTCTAACAGTACTTACTGGTTATTCTATCTAAGCTAGTTATTTATTCTTTTGATATTTACTGGTTATTCTATCTAAGCTAGTTATTTATTCTTTCAGTATTTACTGGTTATTTTATCTAAACTAGCTACTTATTCTAACAGTACTTACTGGTTATCCTATCTAAACTAGCTATTTATTCTAATAATACTTACTGGTTATCCTATCTAAACTAGTTATTTATTCTTTTAGTATTTACTGGTTATTCTATCTAAACTAGCTACTTATTCTAACAGTACTTACTGGTTATCCTATCTACGTTAGCTATTTATTCTAATAGTACTTACTGGTTATCCTATCTAAGCTAGTTATTTATTCTTTTAGTATTTACTGGTTATTCTATCTAAACTAGCTACTTATTCTAACAGTACTTACTGGTTATCCTATCTAAACTAGCTATTTATTCTTTTAGTACTTACTGGTTATCCTATCTAAGCTAGTTATTTATTCTTTTAGTATTTACTGGTTATTCTATCTAAACTAGCTACTTATTCTAACAGTACTTACTGGTTACTCTATCTAAACTAGCTATTTATTCTAATAATACTTACTGGTTATCCTATCTAAACTAGTTATTTATTCTTTTAGTATTTACTGGTTATTCTATCTAAACTAGCTACTTATTCTAACAGTACTTACTGGTTATCCTATCTAAACTAGCTATTTATTCTTTTAGTATTTACTGGTTATTCTATCTAAACTAGCTACTTATTCTAACAGTACTTACTGGTTATCCTATCTACGTTAGCTATTTATTCTAATAGTACTTACTGGTTATCCTATCTAAACTGGTTATTTATTCTTTTAATATTTACTGATTATCCTATCTAAGCTAGTTATTTATTCTAATAGTACTTACTGGTTATCCTATCTACGTTAGCTATTTATTCTAATAGTACTTACTGGTTATCCTATCTAAGCTAATTATTTATTCTTTTAGTATTTACTGGTTATTCTATCTAAGCTAGCTATTTATTCTAATAGTACTTACTGGTTATTCTATCTAAGCTAGTTATTTATTCTAATAGTACTTACTGGTTATCCTATCTACGTTAGCTATTTATTCTAATAGTACTTACTGGTTATCCCATCTAAGCTAATTATTTATTCTTTTAGTATTTACTGGTTATTCTATCTAAGCTAGCTATTTATTCTAATAGTACTTACTGGTTATCCCATCTAAGCTAGTTATTTATTCTAATAGTACTTACTGGTTATTCTATCTAAGTTAGCTATTTATTCTAATAGTACTTACTGGTTATCCTATCTACGTTAGCTATTTATTCTAATAGTACTTACTGGTTATCCTCTAAGCTAATTATTTATTCTTTTAGTATTTACTGGTTATTCTATCTAAGCTAGCTATTTATTCTAATAGTACTTACTGGTTATCCTATCTAAGCTAGTTATTTATTCTAATAGTACTTACTGGTTATCCTATCAAAGCTAATTATTTATTCTTTTAGTATTTGCTGGTTATTCTATCTAAGCTAGCTATTTATTCTAATAGTACTTACTGGTTATCCCATCTACGTTAGCTATTTATTCTAATAGTACTTACTGGTTATCCCATCTAAGCTAATTATTTATGCTTTTAGTATTTACTGGTTATTCTATCTAAGCTAGCTATTTATTCTAATAGTACTTACTGGTTATCCTATCTAAGCTCGTTATTTATTCTAACAGTACTTACTGGTTATCCCATCTACGTTAGATATTTATTCTAATAGTACTTACTGGTTATCCTATCTAAGCTAATTATTTATTTTTTTAGTATTTACTGGTTATTCTATCTAAGCTAGCTATTTATTCTAATAGTACTTACTGGTTATCCTATCTAAGCTAGTTATTTATTCTAATAGTACTTACTGGTTATTCTATCTAAGCTAGTTATTTATTCTTTTAGTATTTACTGGTTATCCTATCTAAGCTAATTATTTATTCTTTTAGTATTTACTGGTTATTCTATCTAAGCTAGCTATTTATTCTAATAGTACTTACTGGTTATCCTATCTAAGCTAATCATTTATTCTAATAGTACTTACTGGTTATCCTTTCTAAGCTAATTATTTATTCTTTTAGTATTTACTGGTTATTCTATCTAAGCTAGCTATTTATTCTAATGGTACTTACTGGTTATCCTATCTAAGCTAGCTATTTATTCTAATAGTACTTACTCATTATCCTATCTACGTTAGCTTTTTATTCTAATAGTACTTACTGGTTATCCTATCTAAGCTAATTATTTATTGTTTTAGTATTTACTGGTTATTCTATCTAAGCTAGCTATTTATTCTAATAGTACTTACTGGTTATCCTATCTTAGCTAGTTATTTTTTCTAATAGTACTTACTGGTTATCCTATTTAAGCTCGTTATTTATTCTAATAGTACTTACTGGTTATCCTATCTACGTTAGCTATTTATTCTAATAGTACTTACTGGTTATCTTATCTAAGCAAATTATTTATTCCTTTAGTATTTACTGGTTATTCTATCTAAGCTAGCTATTTATTCTAATAGTACTTACTGGTTATTCTATCTAATCTAGCTATTTATTCTAATAGTACTTACTGGTTATGCTATCTAATCTAGCTATTTATTCTAATAGTACTTACTGGTTATGCTATTTAATCTAGCTATTTATTCTAACAGTACTTACTGGTTATCCTATCTACGTTAGCTATTTATTCTAATAGTACTTACTGGTTATTCTATCTAAGCTAGTTATTTATTCTTTTAATATTTACTGGTTATTCTATCTAAGCTAGTTATTTATTCTTTTAATATTTACTGGTTATTCTATCTAAGCTAGCTATTTATTCTAACAGTACTTACTGGTTATTCCATCTAAGCTAGCTATTTATTCTAATAGTACTTCCTGGTTATCCTATCTAAGCTAGTTATTTATTCTAATAGTACTTACTGGTTATCCTATCTAAACTAGTTATTTATTCTTTTAGTATTTACTGGTTATTCTATCTAAACTAGCTACTTATTTTAACAGTACTTACTGGTTATCCTATCTAAACTAGCTATTTATTCTAATAATACTTACTGGTTATCCTATCTAAACTAGTTATTTATTCTTTTAGTATTTACTGGTTATTCTATCTAAACTAGCTACTTATTCTAACAGTACTTACTGGTTATCTTATCTACGTTAGCTATTTATTCTAATAGTACTTACTGGTTATCCTATCTAAGCTAATTATTTATTCTTTTAGTATTTACTGGTTATTCTATCTAAACTAGCTACTTATTCTAACAGTACTTACTGGTTAACCTATCTAAACTAGCTATTTATTGTAATAATACTTACTGGTTATCCTATCTAAACTAGTTATTTATTCTTTTAGTATTTACTGGTTATTCTATCTAAACTAGCTACTTATTCTAACAGTACTTACTGGTTATCCTATCTAAACTAGCTATTTATTCTAATAATACTTACTGGTTATCCTATCTAAACTAGTTATTTATTCTTTTAGTATTTACTGGTTATTTAATCTAAGCTAGCTACTTATTCTAACAGTACTTACTGGTTATCCTATCTAAACTAGCTATTTATTCTGAATAATACTTACTGGTTATCCTATCTAAACTGGTTATTTATTCTTTTAATATTTTACTGATTATCCCATCTAAGCTAGTTATTTATTCTAATAGTACTTACTCATTATCCCATTCTACGTTAGCTATTTATTCTAATAGTACTTACTGGTTATCCTATCTAAGCTAGTTATTTATTCTAATAGGTACTTTACTGGTTATCCCATCTAAGCAAGTTATTTATTCTTATAGTACTTACTGGTTATCCTATCTAAACTAGCTATTTATTCTAATAATACTTACTGGTTATCCTATCGAAACTGGTTATTTATTCTTTTAATATTTACTGATTATCCTATCTAAGCTAGCTATTTATTCTAATAGTACTTACTGGTTATCCTATCTAAGCTCGTTATTTATTCTAATAGTATTTACTGGTTATCCTATCTACGTTAGCTATTTATTCTAATAGTACTTACTGGTTATCCTATCTAAGCTAATTATTTATTCTTTAGTATTTACTGGTTATTCTATCTAAGCTAGCTATTTATTCTAATAGTACTTACTGGTTATTCTATCTAATCTAGCTATTTATTCTAATAGTACTTACTCATTATCCTATCTACGTTAGCTATTTATTCTAATAGTACTTACTGGTTATCCTATCTAAGCTAGTTATTTATTCTAATAGTACTTACTGGTTATCCTATCTAAGTAAGTTATTTATTCTTATAGTACTTACTGGTTATCATATCTAAACTGGTTATTTATTCTTTTAATATTTACTGATTATCCTATCTAAGCTAGTTATTTATTCTAATAGTACTTACTGGTTATCCTATCTACGTTAGCTATTTATTCTAATAGTACTTACTGGTTATCCTATCTAAGCTAATTATTTATTCTTTTAGTATTTACTGGTTATTCTATCTAAGCTAGCTATTTATTCTAATAGTACTTACTGGTTATTCTATCTAAGCTAGTTATTTATTCTAATAGTACTTACTGGTTATCCTATCTACGTTAGCTATTTATTCTAATAGTACTTACTGGTTATCCTATCTAAGCTAATTATTTATTCTTTTAGTATTTACTGGTTATTCTATCTAAGCTAGCTATTTATTCTAATAGTACTTACTGGTTATCTATCTAAGCTAGTTATTTATTCTAATAGTACTTACTGGTTATTCTATCTACGTTAGCTACTTATTCTAACAGTACTTACTGGTTATCCTATCTACGTTAGCTATTTATTCTAATAGTACTTACTGGTTATCCTCTCTAAGCTAATTATTTATTCTTTTAGTATTTACTGGTTATTCTATCTAAGCTAGCTATTTATTCTAATAGTACTTACTGGTTATCCTATCTAAGCTAGTTATTTATTCTAATAGTACTTACTGGTTATCCTATCTAAGCTAATTATTTATTCTTTTAGTATTTGCTGGTTATTCTATCTAAGCTAGCTATTTATTCTAATAGTACTTACTGGTTATCCTATCTACGTTAGCTATTTATTCTAATAGTACTTACTGGTTATCCTATCTAAGCTAATTATTTATGCTTTTAGTATTTACTGGTTATTCTATCTAAGCTAGCTATTTATTCTAATAGTACTTACTGGTTATCCTATCTAAGCTAATTATTTATTTTTTTAGTATTTACTGGTTATTCTATCTAAGCTAGCTATTTATTCTAATAGTACTTACTGGTTATCCCATCTAAGCTAGTTATTTATTCTAATAGTACCCCTTACTGGTTATTCTATCTAAGCTAGTTATTTATTCTTTTTTAGTATTTACTGGTTATCCTATCTAAGCTAATTATTTATTCTTTTAGTATTTACTGGTTATTCTATCTAAGCTAGCTATTTATTCTAATAGTACTTACTGGTTATCCTATCTAAGCTAATCATTTATTCTAATAGTACTTACTGGTTATCCTATCTAAGCTAATTATTTATTCTTTTAGTATTTACTGGTTATTCTATCTAAGCTAGCTATTTATTCTAATGGTACTTACTGGTTATCCTATCTAAGCTAGCTATTTATTCTAATAGTACTTACTCGTTATCCTATCTACGTTAGCTATTTATTCTAATAGTACTTACTGGTTTTCCTATCTAAGCTAATTATTTATTGTTTTAGTATTTACTGGTTATTCTATCTAAGCTAGCTATTTATTCTAATAGTACTTACTGGTTATCCTATCTTAGCTAGTTATTTATTCTAATAGTACTTACTGGTTATCCTATTTAAGCTCGTTATTTATTCTAATAGTACTTACTGGTTATCCTATCTACGTTAGCTATTTATTCTAATAGTACTTACTGGTTATCTTATCTAAGCTAATTATTTATTCTTTTAGTATTTACTGGTTATTCTATCTAAGCTAGCTATTTATTCTAATAGTACTTACTGGTTATTCTATCTAATCTAGCTATTTATTCTAATAGTACTTACTGGTTATGCTATCTAATCTAGCTATTTATTCTAATAGTACTTACTGGTTATGCTATTTAATCTAGCTATTTATTCTAACAGTACTTACTGGTTATCCTATCTACGTTAGCTATTTATTCTAATAGTACTTACTGGTTATTCTATCTAAGCTAGTTATTTATTCTTTTAATATTTACTGGTTATTCTATCTAAGCTAGTTATTTATTCTTTTAATATTTACTGGTTATTCTATCTAAGCTAGCTATTTATTCTAACAGTACTTACTGGTTATTCCATCTAAGCTAGCTATTTATTCTAATAGTACTTCCTGGTTATCCTATCTAAGCTAGTTATTTATTCTAATAGTACTTACTGGTTATCCTATCTAAACTAGTTATTTATTCTTTTAGTATTTACTGGTTATTCTATCTAAACTAGCTACTTATTTTAACAGTACTTACTGGTTATCCCATCTAAACTAGCTATTTATTCTAATAATACTTACTGGTTATCCTATCTAAACTAGTTATTTATTCTTTTAGTATTTACTGGTTATTCTATCTAAACTAGCTACTTATTCTAACAGTGCTTACTGGTTATCTTATCTACGTTAGCTATTTATTCTAATAGTACTTACTGGTTATCCTATCTAAGCTAATTATTTATTCTTTTAGTATTTACTGGTTATTCTATCTAAACTAGTTATTTATTTTAACAGTACTTACTGGTTAACCTATCTAAACTAGCTATTTATTGTAATAATACTTACTGGTTATCCTATCTAAACTAGTTATTTATTCTTTTAGTATTTACTGGTTATTCTATCTAAACTAGCTACTTATTCTAACAGTACTTACTGGTTATCCCATCTAAACTAGCTATTTATTCTAATAATACTTACTGGTTATCCTATCTAAACTAGTTATTTATTCTTTTTTAGTATTTACTGGTTATTTAATCTAAGCTAGCTACTTATTCTAACAGTACTTACTGGTTATCCTATCTAAACTAGCTATTTATTCTAATAATGCTTACTGGTTATCCTATCTAAACTGGTTATTTATTCTTTTAATATTTACTGGATTATCCCATCTAAGCTAGTTATTTATTCTAATAGTACTTACCATTATCCCATCTACGTTAGCTATTTATTCTAATAGTATTTACTGGTTATCCTATCTAAGCTAGTTATTTATTCTAATAGTACTTACTGGTTATCCTATCTAAGCAAGTTATTTATTCTTATAGTACTTACTGGTTATCCTATCTAAACTAGCTATTTATTCTAATAATACTTACTGGTTATCCTATCGAAACTGGTTATTTATTCTTTTAATATTTACTGATTATCCTATCTAAGCTAGCTATTTATTCTAATAGTACTTTACTGGTTATCCTATCTAAGCTCGTTATTTATTCTAATAGTATTTACTGGTTATCCCATCTACGTTAGCTATTTATTCTAATAGTACTTACTGGTTATCCTATCTAAGCTAATTTTTTATTCTTTTAGTATTTACTGGTTATTCTATCTAAGCTAGCTATTTATTCTAATAGTACTTACTGGTTATTCTATCTAATCTAGCTATTTATTCTAATAGTACTTACTCATTATCCTATCTACGTTGGCTATTTATTCTAATAGTACTTACTGGTTATCCCTATCTAAGCTAGTTATTTATTCTAATGGTACTTACTGGTTATCCTATCTAAGTAAGTTATTTATTCTTATAGTACTTACTGGTTATCCTATCTAAACTAGCTATTTATTCTAATAATACTTACTGGTTATCCTATCTAAACTGGTTATTTATTCTTTTAATATTTACTGATTATCCTATCTAAGCTAGCTATTTATTCTAATAGTACTTACTGGTTATCCTATCTAAGCTCGTTATTTATTCTAATAGTATTTACTGGTTATCCTATCTGCTTTAGCTATTTATTCTAATAGTACTTACTGGTTATCCCATCTCTATGCTAATTATTTATTCTTTTTAGTATTTACTGGTTATTCTATCTAATCTAGCTATTTATTCTAATAGTACTTACTGGCTATGCTATCTAATCTAGCTATTTATTCTAATAGTACTTACTGGTTATTCTATCTAAGGCTAGTTATTTATTCTAATAGTACTTACTGGTTATCCTATCTACGTTAGCTATTTATTCTAATAGTACTTACTGGTTATCCTATCTAAGCTAATTATTTATTCTTTTAGTATTTACTGGGTTATTCTATCTAAAGCTATTTATTTATTCTAATAGTATTTACTGGTTATCCTATCTAAGCTAGTTATTTATTCTAATAGTACTTACTGGTTATTCTATCTACGTTAGCTACTTATTCTAATGGTACTTACTGGTTATCCTATCTACGTTGGCTATTTATTCTA